>NC_067493.1:22698865-22771707 GCF_947179515.1 Apodemus sylvaticus | reverse complement strand
GAAAGAAAGAAAGAAAGAGAAGAAAAAGAAAGAAAGAAAGAAAGAAAGAAAGAAAGAAAGAAAGAAAGAAAGAAAGAAAGAAAGAAAGAAAGAAGAAAAGAAACGCTTGGAGATTACAGGACTGTGGCTCTGCCACCGACTGACCCAGCCAGGGAGTCACGACCGAGGGAAAATCAGGGCTTTGGATTCAGGAAAGCACAGGTGCAGCGAGATGACAAACAGACACACCAGAGAGTAGTTTGAGTCTGCTGCAACTTTACTTTTTAGTCAGGCATATTTATAATACATTGAGGAACAGATCGAGGTTGGCACACCTCCAGAAACACTCAAACAATTACTAAACAAGGTACATTTCCATCTTAATTAGAACAGCAAGTAGACATGAGATGATGCCCACAGGAACTCTTACTCTGTGAACCATGATCAAAAGCAAACTATGATCATGAACCTCAGACATATAGTGTTCAATTCTAACTTGTGGTTACTTATTAAAGTTGTGTTAATAATCAACAGGAGAACTTGGGCCTTCAAACCAATTTGTATACTTAAAGCCTTCTTCTGTCATCAAGTCAAAATGCTTTAAAAATGAACACATAAACATTACAAGAGCCTTCTCTACTGCCTTGGACAGCAAACACCATGATGGTCTGGCTCAAGCTAATCTATGTCCATAATCTCAAGAAAATTATAGGACCTTCTAACCTTCAATGTTTTTTATCCATCTATTACCTTCTTATCATAAGTACCTGTATAAAACAATAGCTCATCAGTAGTCCTATACTTTTTCATATTGTTTTTCTTCCTGCTACAAACTATTCATCAATACCTTTACTAAGGCTAGTAATAAAGACGGACCCTGTTAAAAAGCATTCCAAGGCTTTCTTTCACTAAGGTTCAACATGAGTTCATTGAGTTTAGGACTGGAAGCGGTAGGCGTAATCGCCACATCCTCTTTTTCCTTCCACCGGAATGCCAAGTTCTCCTTTATCAATTAACCTGCTTGTAGGCTGGGATCGTGCTGTATAAAGAATTAAGAATGGGAAGAAGAAAGACACAGTGCAAAACCCATAACCCAGGAAGCGCAATATCCTTAGAGAACATCAAGACCCTTTCTTAGGCCAGAGGTGGGCACACTGCCAGGGACCTCCAGGGAGCCTAGCCCCGAGGGGCATTCTTCTCCCATCTGCTTTAATGACGTACTGCCATGTCACACAGACGACACTGGAGTTGGTGTGGCATGGCTCTGCATGAGGAGAAATGCCTCTGCCCAAACCCAAACAAACGGACACGGAGACGAAAGGGTATGGTCGACGAGAGCCATTTAAAGACGGCCTTGCAAGAATGGCTATCCGGGCCTAGGGATCACTGTGAAAGAGAGGCTAGAAAGACCCCAAGAGCCAGAGGTAGTGGACTAGTGCAGTGAAAAACAGCATTCGCCAGACATGACAGGCACATATGAACTCACAGTGGCTGTGACTGCATGCACGAGACCTGCACACCATCAAGCCAGCCCAACACGGATGGGGGAGGGGCTCATGCGCTCTTAGCCGCTGAATGCTGCTGGAGGAAGGAGAGGCAGCTTTCCGCAGGGGTGTGGCCCTGGATAGGCTGCCCATACTCCAGCAGCTAGTCCTGTACCCACACCCATAGAAGCAGACTGGGTGGGGGGGGGGGGAGTGTTTAGTTAGAAAGGAGCCCCTGGAGTTGGGCAGGAAAGGTGGTGAGGTGATAGGGGAGGAACGTCTAGGGAGGGAATGGGGGCACATGTTTGATCAAACGCATCAAGGCATGTGCGAAATCATCAGTTTTTAAAAAGAGCAGGTGTTTGGCACGCGAGCGCACACGGGTCAAATAAAGCGAACGGTCTATCCCTCTCCGTGCAGATCTCGCCTCCAGCCCCCATTGGCTGAGTGCTCGGGGGGGGGGTGCACACTCTAACCAGGGCATCCCCGAAGTTCTATCATCTCCGCACGGGATATGCCAGCTTCCCTTCTTCATTTATGTCCTCATCCAACAACGAGGATTGTCCTGCTGGCTTCCCCACACCCCACCCCCAACCCCCGCCCCAATAACTCCCTAACATATATGCATGGACCTAGCCATGTAAGCAGGCTGCCGGCAATGTCTTTTAGCCTTAGAGGACCTTGTTGAGTTGAGGGTGGGCAGGAGGCCTAGACAAGCAGGGCCAGGTGCATCCTACTTATCTGTAACTTTGTAAGACTGAGTCTATCTGAGGGACTTGCAAAATGGAACATCATACTTTATTCCCTGCACACAGCAGGCAAGAATGCCTGTAGCACCCATGTTAAAACAACACAAAACCAAAATCAAACCAGTCATATTTTCTTGTGCCTGTAAGCCCAGCAATGGCGGACAGACAGATCCTGAAGTGAGACCCTACTTCAAGGCAACAAGGGAAAGAGCAATGGAGGAATTCATGTCCCCGTGTGGCCTCAGTGTGCCTGTCCACGCTTAGGAGTGCACACTGACACAGTCATGTGCGTGTGCCACACACACACACACACATACGCACACCACAGAAACAAGATATGTTGTTAATGTCTCATAAGGTAACCAGAGCTCTTCTGCGCTGTAGCTAATCTCGCCAATGTCTGCATTTCAGTCTATAACGGCATCCCAATTGAAGAAATCCACTCCCCATTTAGAACCATCCTCTTAAGAACATTCCTGAATTACCTCCTGCAGCTGGCTTACTACATCCATCACAAAGAGTTCCAGTAAGTGCCGCCTGCTTCTCTCCCACAGTGTCACGGGCCCTCGGTCATCTTCACATTATCCACATGAAGGACTTGATGCAGAGCTTTGCGACTGAGTCCACCCACAATGCCCTGCGCGCTGGACAAACACTGGAGAACCCCCGTCCGAGGGACTCTGCAGGCACAACCAGTCCTGCCTTCTTGAGTCAGAGTACCCATTCTGACTTTGTTGTTGATTGGGGTTTTTTGTTTTGTTTTGTTTTTTCCAACAGAGTTTCTCTGTGTAGCCCTGGCTGTCCTGGAACTCACTCTGTAGACCAGGCTGGCCTCGAACTCAGAAATCCACCTGCCTCTGCCTCCCAGAGTGCTGGGATTACAGGCGTGCACCACCACCGCCCGGCAGAACATTCTTTCTTAATGACTTTTTAAAAATTGTTTTCATTTAAGGCCTGGGAATGTGGTTCCGTTGGTAGAGTGTTTGTCCTGCACACACAGGCAGTGGGTTCTCTCCACAGCACCTCATAGAACAGACATGTTAGCACACACCTGTGATCCCAGCACACATGAGGTGGAGGCAGGATCAGGAGTTAGGGTTGGGGCAAGAGAGGTGGCTCAAGGGTTAAAGCGCTTGCTGCTCTTCTAGAGGACCTGAGTTCGGGTCTCAGCACCCAGGTTGGGCAGCTCACAGTCTTTTGTATCTCCTGTTCCAAGGGATCCACTTCCATATTCTGGTATGCACAGGTACCTCCACATACATATACTTACATACACACAGACACATAAATTATATATATAAAGTATATATACATATATGTGTGTGTGTGTGTGTATATATATATATATATATACATACTTTAAAAAAAAAGTTAAGGTCATCTTTGTCAGCACAATGACTTCAAGGTCAGCCTGAGCAATATTGTCTGTCTTTGTTCATCTGTTTGTCTGTCTCTCTCTGTATATATGTGTGCATGAAGTTAATATATACAGTATACATGTATAGACTAACACAAGGCGCATAGTTAAATGGTTAGATTTTCAGAAGAGCTGGTGTGGAGAACATTGAATTTCTCTGTATCCTGCCTCCAAATTCCACCAGCGTCAGGCTCTTCCTAACCATGGAACATTCACCAAAAGCAAGAACTTAGCACTGCCAGTGTCACTGGGTCCAGCCTGTCAGGTCCAGGTCACGACTGTCAGGTGGGAGGTGACGACTGAAACCCCACTGCTGGGCAGACATTCTCCTACATGCCTGCATCCCCAGCCAGTAACTGCCATTTCCCATAGACCCTTCTCTGTCCCAGAAGCTCACACGGCATTTTGCCTCCAAGGCATCTCAGCCCCTCCAACCTGGGACAGTTACTCAGCCTCCATCTTTAACAACCCTCCTGTCTTTTTTTTTTTTTTTTTTAAATACCATTTGGTCACCTTATAAAGCATCTCACGGTTTGGGTTTGCACTGTGGTGTGTTTGTCTCCAGTTGCACTGAGGTGAGGGGATACTAGGTTTGAACTCCTTAGATCTCTTCCGTACACGTTCATGATGTGTGTGTATGTGTGTAGCCTGTGTGCGTGTACGGACATGGGTCTGCCACAGCATTTCGTGGCAGTCCGAGGGCCACCTCGGGGTCCAGTCCTCATCTTCCTTTTGTTTGACAGCGCTGTTGTTGGCTGCTGTGTACACCAATGCTAGCTGACCTGCAAGCTTGTAGGGATCCTCCTGTTCTGGTCCCCTGCCTCTCTCTGACACTCTGGAATTTCAGACACATGCTCCCACAGCCCGGTGTATGTTCCAGGCCCTGGGGTTTGCACAGCAGCGTTTTTGTTGTTGTTGTTGTTGTTTTGTTTTTGTTTTTGTTTTTCCTAACTGAACTATCTCCCAGCCAGAACCATCTCCTTACCGAATGGTATCAGTGCACTTAACTTCAATTTGACCTATTACTGGTGCTCTCAGAGTAAAGTGTGGCCAGGTGGACTTGTCTATTCTAAAATGAACTCTGTTCCCCTTTCCATATTGTATTTACTAGAGGCCAGTTGTCAGGTCCAGCCCACACTTCCGAAAAGCGGACTTGCGCTCCACCTCATGGAATAATTAACGTCAGTATCATTTCACCATAGGAACAGAAGCCCATCACTCTTCCTGTGTTTTACCAAACTGATGGCCGAGAACATTCATCCACACGCCTGTCAGGTGAAAGGTAAATACAACAGCAGTAGCATCCTATTTACTATCTTTAAAAATAGTTCTATAACCATGTATGCGTGTGTCGTAGCGTGTGTATGTGCACGTTTGCACGCGTGTGGACACATTCTGTGCAGATGCATGTGTGTGCGTGCACATGCTCACGCCTGCTCACGTGTAAGCCAGAGGTTATCATCAGGTATCTCCCGCCATCACTTTTGATGCACGAGGCAGGCTCTCTGTCTGTCTGTCTCTCTCTCTCTCTCTCTCTCTGAGCCCTCACTGACGAGGCTAGTCTAGCAAGCCAGCGTGCTCTGGGTATCCCGTCTGCTTCTAGGATTACAGGCAGGTTACTACGCCCAACCTGGTTTGGGGTGCTGGAGATCTGAACTCTGGCCCTCGTGTTTCCACACCAGAGGGTTGTTTGTTTGTTTGTTTGTTTCCACTGAGCCATTCCCCCCAGCCCTGTGATCACTCCTGAAGGTTACTGTGTTTTTAGGTCACTTATTCAGTGAGCAGCAGCGGACACTCTACTCGATGAATTACATCGATAAGTGCTGGGAAATTTACACAGCCTACTGCAGACGGAACGAAGCCCCGCCCTACGAACTGACAATGAAGATGAGGTATTTCCTCTGGATGCTGAAAGTAAGCTTGGAACTCTTAGGCTAGATATCGCTTTCGTGCTGACAGGCACTTTGATTTTAATTAAAAGAGCCCCGCGCTACACAGTGAAGGAGGTGACGCTCTGGGGTGAGCTTCCATGGGCACCAGGTGCTTACGAGTCCCCTTTCACAGGAGACAGTCTGTGAGAGCAAGAGGCGACATGACAGAACGGGGAAGGCCCGTCAACACCTTCTTATGCACATGTGGCCCCTGAGAGGAAGCCATAGAGACTTAAAAGTGTTTATATTACATTTGTATTTAATATTGATTCGAGGCGTGGGGGGGGGGGTCAGGCTTGATGGCAGCTGCATTTGCCGCCTCAGCCATCTTGTCATCCCTAAATAGCATTAAAAAATATATCTCGAAGGCTGGAGAGATGTCTTGGTGGCAGAGAGCACTCGTTGCTTCTGCCGAGGACCTACATTTGGTTCCCAGAACCCACACGGCTGCTCAGAACCATCTCCAACTCCAATTCCAAGGGATCTGACGTCTTCTCTTGAGCTCTCCCTGGGCGTCAGGCATGAATATGGTGCATGTATTCATGAAGGCAAAACACCCATACACATAAAATAAAATATTTTTTAAAATGTAAACATAGTTCTAGCTGGTCAGGACTGGACCAACTTGGCACCGGCATACCTGCCGCAGGTGCACGAGTCCTGCGCTGGTTTCCCGGCATGGGAAACACAGAAAAATGTTGCTCAGTGAACAGTAAATTTAAAATGTCTTCCTTTGGAAGTCAAATATGGTGTTAAGTTCCTATAGTCCCAGCACTTGAGAGGCTAAGGCAGGAGGGTGAGGTGTTCAAGGCCAGCCAACGACTAGTAAGATCCTGTTTCAAAAAACCAAACCAAAACTAAAATCATTTGAAAAACAATTGGCGTGTTCTTTATGCAGTGTTCTCAAGCTGACTGTTGCTAGTTTTGCTCCATAATATTTTTTATAGAGACCCTAAGACACCACCCTTCTTTTTTTAATGATTTGTTTTCATCTCATGTGCTTTAGTGTTTTTCCTGCATGTATGTTTGTATGAGGGTGTTGGATCTCCTAGAACTGGAGATACAGACAGCTCACGCTATGTGAGCTTCCATATGGGTGCTGGGAATTGAACCAGGGTCCTCTGGAAGAGCATTGAGTGATCTTACCCACTTAACAGCCCTCCTACCCTCGTTCCATAATATTTTTAATTTGTACTTATGGGGATACAAATGATCAAATATTAATAATCAAATATTAATGAGAGTATTTAAGAATTTAGCAGAATTGTGTGTGTGTGTGTGTGCGCGCGCGCGCGTGTGTGTGTGCGTGTGTGCATGTGTGTGTGCATGTGCGTGTGTGTGATTCAGGGGTGGACTATTACAGGGCTGTTCCCTTCCTTCCTCACACTCATTTCCTATTGAAGAAGCAACTTGTTTGTCTTTGCAGACGTCAGTCATGCTGGTTTTGACCGGCTGCATCCTACTATGCCCTTTCCCACAAGTCCAGGACAGCATCAGTTAGAAACAGAGCTGGGGCTGGATCCCGATGTAGGTGTTCTGCACAGCCACGGGGGTTACAGCCTTTGCTGCTGTTTCCTTTTAGTGATGGTGGGACTCATCGGTGGCTCACGTGGCACCAGCCTGATCCTCTGCTTCCCAGAAACCTTCACTGTGGCATCGGCAGCCCCCAGTGCTCCTTCCTCAGTGGCTAATTAATATCCGCTGTTTCACTAGAGAGAGTGCAATAATAACTTTCTCTATCATTTCTTTTACATTAATTTAAGAAATTTTAAATTTATGTATATATGTGTGTGCACACACGTGTAGATGCCCTTGAAGATTGAAAGACAGGGGATCCTCTGGAGTTACAGTGATTGTGAGTCACTGGTGCTGGCCAGCCAGGCCCAGGGTCCACCCTCCTCCACTTCCGTAGTGCTGGGGTCATAGGTGTCTGCTGTTCACATGGACAGTGGGGACAGAACTCAGGTCCTCACGCTGGCAGAGCAAGCCTGGTACTGACCAGATGACAGAGTCATCTTCCCACCCGCCTGATGATCCTTACCTAAAGAAGGGTCTCGCTGTGTGTCCCAGTCTGGCCTCAAACATGCAACCCCCCCCCTCAGTGCTGGGATTATAGCTCCAAAATAATCAGCTTTCAAGGTACCGATTTCTGATCCATTCCCTCAAGGTATTAAGTTGCTGCCATTAACATTAAAGTATATGCCCATGTGTAATTATTGGCATCTATGTTGGTGTTATCCTTTTACAGGACTTTAGGATGATAAATAAGGACTTAACTGCGACCAAATTCATGACTGTGATAGCAGAGGATAACCCTTTCGTGTATGACGGAACCGATAGCAACTTTGAGCTTGAGGTTTGTAATGTGCTTCTGGTGCAGATCCAGTTTAAGCCGCACTTCTCTTAAGTATGTGATCTATGTAGGCAGAAACCCACGGGGATATACAAATATACACAGTGGCCTTGTCAAGAATCAGGGGTTATATTGGAAAGGGGCTGGGGAGGTGACTCAGCTGGTAAAGTGCTTGCCCTGCGAGCGTGGGGACCTGAGTTTGCTCCCTAGAGCCTGTGTAGACTTTCCTAGTCAGTTCCCGATCCATCCCAGCGTGTCGTAATAAACGAGCCCTCCCTGTCCTTCTTGTCATTGCAGCTGGTCTTCCTGGAATTCTTTGAAGCTCTCTTGGGCTTCTCTCTCTGCTGCATGTTTGACCAGATGACTAGATCCTATTTAAAAGTCCCGTACGAAGACATCACTACAAACCGCTACGGCAGCACTCAGACGATACTAAACCAGGTGACAGACAATATGGGAGAGCTTACAAACCTAGGGATAGCTTCAGCCCGGGTGGGTAGATGCTCCATCAGAACTGTCTCAGGCTGATATCATTCTCCCACAAGATGATTTAGGACCTGAGAACATGGGGGTCATCCTTCCCTGTTGGAAGGAGTGTGTGGTCTTGTTTTTTTGAGTTAGGGGAAATGTATTGCCTGTCTATGGCCGCGGCAGTAGACACAGCACAGTGGAAATCAGTAGAAAAGCATCTGAGCCCGACGGGTAGGGGACTCTTTCATTTATTTTGAAACAGTCTCACTAGATAGCCCTGGCTGGCTGGAACTCACAGAGATTCACCTGATCAGCCTCCGCAAAGATGCGCATCACCACAACCAGCTAGGAAGACTTTAGAGCTGCCCATGTGAGGAGTTTTCTCACTCTTGACCCAAGAGGCAGCTCTCACCACGAACCTCTGAGGTGTACCTCGGATTCCTCCTGGGAAACCCTGGGCTTCATGATCTTTTCAGCCTTGTGCATTAGCCTCCTCGATTGAGGAGAATGGCTTCTCCAACACATCAGGAGCTGGTGATGGGGGACCACCTGGGTCTGGGGGTCCTCTCCAGGCAAGTGAGTGTCCACCTTGAATCTGTTACAATGTGCAGGTGACACAATGGTTCTCACTGCTATAACAAAGCAAGGAAGGCAAGTTAACCTTGTTTAAGAACAGAGCATAGCTCACAGCCCTGGAGGCATAAGCACTAGGATCTACTCACGTCCTCCTTGTTGGCAGGGTGTCAGCCTGGTGACCTTATCTGACCGTAACCATTTCCCAAAGGCCCCATGTCTAAGCGCCACAATCAGATTAAGTCAACCTACGAATGAATCTTCTGGGACACTTAAACCACAGCAGATGACATTCCCATTGGCTTAGTAACATGCTGGGAGTGAATTTGCCAGCCTGAGACCCTCACGACACCATCGAGTCACCTTCACACTCAGGTTTCCGTGCATCAGTCCACGCAATGTCTGTGCCATTTTTAGAGCTCAGGGGTTTATTCCCTCCCCACTTTGTGGAAACTGCAAGTTCACATGTCCCAGTTCCTTCCTGGGATGAAACTGACCCTCGGAGATGGTTACTTTAAAACACAGTAGAACCCAGATTTTCCTTTCAATCCAATATGCTACAGTAATCAGGGGAAGACAAGATGGAGTGACTGTCTCCAGAGGTCTGCAGACATTTCCAACCCTTGTCTTGTGAGCTGAGTGGGCACATACGTGTAAAAAACAAACAAACAAACAAACAAACAAAACCCTACAGGAGGCCAAGGAACGGATCACAGAGAGAAATGGAGCAGGACTCCCAAGGGTTTCCATAGGGATATTCCCAGTGTGAGAGTGGTGGAGCTGTGTCACGGGAGGAAGGCCGCTAGATCTGAAATGCACACAAAGGCCCAGGTGCTAAACAGACTCAGTCACCAGTCCAAAAAACAAACCAACAAGCCATCCACATGAAACTCAATACTCATCAAAAACACCTTTCAAAAACGAAGCTGAGGGGCTGGAGGAACCGCTCAGCTGCTAAGAGCACTTGCTGCTCTTTCAGAGGACCGGAGGCAGGTGGATCTCCATGAGTTTGAGACAAGCTTGATCCAGGCCAGTCCATGCTGCAAAGTGAGACATTGTCTCAAAACAAACAAACAAACAACCCCAAACCTTGCAAACTGTGAGAAAGAGAAGATGCTGGTATCCCAACATACCATATTACAGAATTCAAATATTATTTAAATAGCAACAAAAAAAATCACAGAACATATGAAACAAAGAAAACTATGCCACACACAAAGAAAAGGTAAGCCCTCAGAGACTTTGAGGAAGATGAGGTGGCAGACTTTTAAGTCAAGGAATCTAAAACAGTTATTTTAAAAATAGCTAAAACTGTTAAAGGGGGAGAGAGAGAGAGAGAGAGAGAAGGAGAGAGAGGGGGGAGAGGGAGGGAGGGAAGGGTGGGGGAAACAGGGTGGCTCAGTGGGTAAGGGTGCCTGCCACTTAACCTGAGAGCCTGGGTCTGAACCCACACACCAGGAGAGAACCATTGCCCAGGGGTTGACCTCTGACCTCTGTGTCCTCCGACCTCTGTGTCCCTGCCCAACAAAATAAACAGATAAAGAAATGAAGAACCACATATTTACAAAGTGGAAATATCAGCAGAGATGTAGAAACCTTTTTAGAAAAGAAGCTCGAAAGATAAAATATAAGAACTGGAAATGGAAAAACTCACAAGTAGAACCCAGCAACAGATCTAAGCACGCTGGAAACGGACAGCTGAAGAGATTGAGTCAGAGGAAGAATAGACCGGAAGAGTGCAAAGTGAGTAGACAGATGTGCACTCTTACAGGGTCATTCGGACAGATGTGCACACTCTTAAAGGGTGGAAGGGACACAGAGAACTCCAAGCACATGACCCTGAGAGGATGACACACCCACCATAATAACCCTGTAAAAGACAAAGCTTCCATGGTGTCAAGATAAGAGGCGACTTGCCACATTCAGGGGAACCCTAGGAAGACACTAGAAACCTTGAACCAGCAGACAATGGGGAGTAACCTCTGCTCGAAAGACACTAAAAGAACTGTGAAGCCAACATTCCATATTCAAGCCAGCCAGGTGGCTCTGTTGGTAAAGGCTCTCGCTGCCAAGCCCACAACCCGAGTTCAATCCCCGGAACCCACAGGGTGGGAGGAGAGAAGTGACCCCTAAATATTGTTCTCTGGCCTTCTCTATGTGCACCACTTGTCCCTCATGCAAGAGTATTAAAAGTTTAATTAAAAAAAAATTATAGGGCTGGAGAGATGGCTTGGTGGTTAAGAGCACTTGACTGCTCTTCCAGAAGTCCTGAGTTCAAATCCCAGGAACCACATGGCAGCTCACAAACATCCAGGGATCCGATTCCTTCTCCTGCTGTATCTGAAGACAGTGACAGTGTACTCAAATAATAAAATAAATATTTTTTTTTAAAAAATTTTATATCCCGCAAAACTATCTTTTAAAAATGAGGGAAAACAAGGCATCTAGAGACAAACAAAATGTAAGAAAATAGTAAGTTACTGCAGGCCTAGATTGCCAACAACAACAACAAAAAAATGAAATTGAAGGACTATAGCCAGCTTAGCCAGCGCCACTGTACCAGTTACTTTCGTGCTTTTATAATAAAAATGAAGGAAGGCAGGCTTGTTTTGGCTCACGGGGTTCAGAGGGATTTCAGTCCATCGTAGCAAGGAAGTCACTGCGGTAAGAGAAGCACACAGTCAATGTGTGTTCATATGGCCCTGACCAGAAGACAGATTGCTCAGTCCAAAACCAGAAGTAGCCTTCAGCAGCTACAGCCTTTAAAACAGTGCTACATAGTGGGGACTGAGCCTTTGAAACAGAAGCCTGGGAGAGACATGTCAGGTTCGAACCACTGTCACTAGACTGAACACTTTAAGTAGTCAAAGTCAGTCTATAACCTATCTACAGTAAATATATATCATCTGTATATTATATATTTGCATATATAATATATAAAGATACTATTATCTAGGTGTAGTGGCACAGGCCTATAACCTCAGGATTTTAGAGGTAGAGGCAGGAGGAACAGAAGTGCAAGGCGATCCTAAGCTAGATAGAAAGTTTAAGGACACTTGAGACCTTGTTTTTGTTCTATTGGTTGGGTTTTGCTGTTGCTATTGTTTATTTGTTTGTTTCATCTTGTTTTTTGGGGGTTTTGGTTTTTTGGTTTCTAGTTTTTCAAGACCAGGTTTCTCTGCGTAGCCCTGCCTGTCCTAGAACTCTCTGTGTAGACCAGGCTGGCCTTGAACTCACAGAAATCTACCTGCCTTAGTCTCCTGAGTGCTGGGATTAAAGGCAGGAGCCACCGCCAAGGTGTTTGTTTTTTAAGGAAGAGGCCAGTGGATCTTCCGAGTTTGAGATCAGCCTACTCTATATTATAACAAGTTCCAAGTGAGCCAGGGCTGTAGAGTAAGAACCTGTCTCAAAAGAAAACAAAACAAAACAAAACAACAACAACAACAACAACAAACAAGCAGCCAGTGTTCTTAATCCTTAAGTCATCTCTCCAGGCCCAAGATTTTTTGAAAATCTTGTTTTATGTATAGCAATACAGTTTACATATTAAGCAACACTATTAGGGAATAATTTGATATTGTTTTTAAGCAAATTTTAAAAAGGAAGGACAGTTTCAGGTTATAAAATCCCTCTCCCAAGACAAATGTTCAGGATTACTTTTCTGAGTGGGCAGTGGGCAGTCACGTCTGGTTCCTGTTGTACTGACAGTCGGTCAGCAGAACCAAAAGGAGCCCACTTCACACCCACTGCCTCGGGAGTGACAGGCCAGATTCTTGGGGAAAGGAAAAAATAGTTGTTGCTGCTTTGTTACCTAGGAAGTTGAATTTTCATATCTATGGGGTGGGGAGCTGAAACTAGAATAAAACAATTTATTTCCTATTTTCTGCTTCGTGGCCTGTGTTCCATCTTCCGTCATCAAAATGTTAACTCTTCAGTTATATTCATTTTTACCACAGTAAGATAACAAGGAATAACATTGTGAAGATGACAGAAAAACCTTTCAGACGCACAAACGCAGAAGGAATTCGCGAGCAGCCCAACAAACCCAGGGAACAGAAAAGGGGATTCTTCAGCGATCCTGGGCTGAAGGCTCTGGGGCTGTGCCACACCAGAGCTCACCCTTCGCTGCTGAGCAGGATGGTGGGCTGTCTCCAGGGAGCTCACCTGCCCGCTGTAGCTCTTCCTGCATGGCATCCGCCACCAGAGTTTAAAAGAAAAGATTCTCAGCCAAGCACTGGTGGCACATGCCTTTACTCCCAGAACTCAGGAGGTAGAAGCAGGCAGATCTCAGTGACTTTGAGGCCAGCCTGGTCTAAAGAGTGAGTTCCAGAATAGCCAGATCTAAACAGAGAAACCCTAGGACTTAGGGTTTTACTGCTGTGAACAGACACCATGACCAAGGCAACTCTTATAAGGACAACATTTAATTGGAACTGGTTTACAGGTTCAGATGTTCAGTCCATTATCATCAAGGCAGGAGCGTGGCAGTGTCCAGACAAGCATGGTACAGGAGGAGTTGAGAGTTCTACATCTTCATTTGGAGGCTGCTAAGAAAATACGGATTTCCAGGCAGCTAGGACAAGGGTAATAAAGCCCACACTGACACCCTACTCTAACAAGGCCACACCTCCAAATAGTGCCACTCCCTGGGCCAAGCATATACAAACCATCACGCCCTATTTTAAAACAAAAACAAAAACCCCTCAGTCGAGGAGCTGAAGAGATGACTCCGGTTAAGGGTGTTAGCTGCCTCCCAAATTGGGCCCTGCACCGTCCGGGCAGCACCATAGGACTGGCCCTGGTGGAGGGGGCACAGTCCAGCTGGCCCCAAGGATGAGAGCACTGGAGAGCTGGCCCTGCCTCCTGTTGATGACAGTATTGGGTGGCCTGGTTGGAGCGTCGCTGGAGAGCCCACCCTGGTGGTGTGGACAAGGGAGCCCCGGCAGGCTGACCAGTCCAGCTACCACCCAGGCCCAGATCCAGGGCTTTGAATTGACCCACCCCAAAATCTGTATCATCTGCCACTGGCCGGAACCTGTGAAAGGACCAGCCCTGCCAATCCAAAGCTGCAGGATCTCCGTGACAAAGAGCAACAACAGGATAACCAGGAGGAGTCCAATATTGATGATGTCACAGAAGCCAGAGCTCTAGAGCCAGAAGCAATGACTTGTTACGTTGAAGATATGTGGACAGAAGGATATACAGTGGGACACAGTAACACACTGCAACTTCCACAAGATGTTGTCTGTCCTTTGTTTTTATTGTTTGTGTTTGTGTTTTATTTGGGGGGGGGGCTGCAAGAGCAGAAGGTGGATACAAGGGGTTGGGATTGGGGTGCACGATGCGAAACTCACAAAGAAGAAACACTTTTTAAAAAAGTGTTTGCACCGGGCAGTGGTGGTGCATGCCTTTAATCCCAGCACTTGAGAGGCAGAGGCAGGTGGATTTCTGAGTTTGAGGCCCAGCCTGGTCTACAGAGTGAGTTCCAGGACAGCCAGGGCTACAGAGAGAAGCCCTGTCTCGAAAAACCAAAAACCAAAAAAAAAAAAAAAAAAAAAAAAGTGTGTTTGCTGTTCTTGCAAAGGATCTAGGCCCCCTCCAGTTCAGGGGCTCCAACTCCATCTAGTCTTCATGGGCATTGCACATACATGCACAGACTTACATGCACACACACACACACACACACACAGAAAAAAGCCTTGTGAAGCAGATGTAGTTGATCACCTCAAGTGCAAACAAGCAGCAGCATGGACAGGCGCGCATCCACCTTGTCAGACGGCCACGGCACGCCATCTGTAAATGTAATGCCACCGACACAGACCATCAGCATGTGAGTCAGTTGATTATACCCGAGATTTCATAATCCTCTCTCAGTAACTGGGGGACCCCATTTATATCCCTTGGCTGAGACCTTATATCGAAACCATCACGCCAGGGGTGGAGTCTAACGATGATAACAGTGACCAAGCGGTCAGCCGCGCAGGAGAAAGCCTGCCCTATTGGCTATTCAGGTTACGATGGAACTTTAAAGCACATGCAAAACCTGACAGGGAAAAAGCAAACCAGGTAAATCTAAGCATGCATGAAGCCCTGGGTTCCGTCCCCAGCACTTTATATATCAGGCCCGGTGCTACATGACTGTAATCCCAGCAATCGGGAGGTAGAAGAAGGAGGACCCTCCTCTGCTATATATTGAGTGTACAATCAGCCTGGGCTACATGAGATTCTGCTTAAAAGGAAGGTCATGCATAACTTGTCATCACATTTACATAAAATCATAGACAGAGGGTGCAATGTGTCGTGGTAGACTGCAGGTCCTGCGTTTCCTGAGAACAGGGAGGGGGAGGATTGCTAAGTGAGGCTGGGGAGGCTGGGCGTGGTCCGTGTGCTCCCTGTGTTGTCTGAGGTGATATTTCCTCGGTTTGAATGCGTGCTCACAGCGAGCTTATTGTACATCAGTGACACCTCATTCAAAGACAGGATGTGCATGCGTATGCACACGCGCATGAAAACCGTGAACTGACCCGCATGCCTCTCCTCTCTCAGAGCGTCCACAGGAGCCCGAGTGCAATCACAAGCCATGACTCGGAAGTCCACTTCAGCAGCACCAAGTCGTCCTTAGACAAGATGGGAGTTCTGCCTGATGGTAAAATCAGGCAGTCAGAGGTCAGTATCTACAGTGCCCTTGACCACCCTGCGGCCGGCCATGATGCGAGGAGCACTCTTCTGTGTTTTGAGGACAGCCCTGGACGGTCATGCCATCTCCCGCTGACCTACCTCACAGGCCGGTGATGAGTGAAGGGTAGAGTGTGTGAATGGCAAGAGCCCTTATTTTCAGGGCCCTGCCAGGTGCCCAGCACTTTCTAGGAATCCACTCACTTAGAAGCCCCTAGGAACTTCCAAAAGGTTACACTGCTGCCTGTGGCCACACAGCCGGCAAGCAATGGGGCTAGGGCCTTGTACCTACCTAGGCAGTCTGAGTCTAGACTCTGTCCCTGTCATTGTGAGCTCACAAGAATGGGAACCGTGTGGCTAACTCAGAGACAGGGTGGGAAGCCAGCTGGGTACTGCACCTTTTAGCAGACTGTCTGGCTTCTCTGTTGACAAGCCAGTTGGGAAGCTTGCAGAAGCGCCATGGTCAGAGGGGACAATGACTAAGACTGAGGATGGGGAAGAGAGTTTGGGACCAAGGGGCTTTGGAGTGAAAGAGAAGGCTCAGGTGAGTCTGGAGTTTTGGCTTTGAGCACCTGGGGGAATAAGGAGTTACTATTTAGTACAGTGTGGAAGACAGGAATCTTCAGAGAGAAGGCCAGGGGGTAAAACTTGCAGCTTGATTGTGGACATGCCCCAAGTACCGACTAAGACATGGAAGGAGTGACAGCAGGTAGCCATGCTGGGGACAAGACTGCAGTGCAAGTGTGAATTCCAGATAGATACAGATGTGTGCTACACGGATGAGGTCATTAAAACTCTGCCTCAGGGATACTCGGCAGGGAAAGTGCTGCCAACAGGCCAGTACCTGAGTCACACAAGGGTCCCCCACAGTGCAAGGAGAGAACAGGTTCCTACATGTCTCCTGAACTTCTCTCTCTCTTTCTCTCTCTCTCTCTCTCACACACACACACACCATACACACACACACCATACACAGTCACACACACACACATACACCATACACACACACACTATACACACCACACACTATACAAACACACACACCACATACCATACCCACTCACTCACACACATATACACCACACACACTCACATACACACCCCATACACACACACACACACATATACACAACACACACTATACAAACACACACTAAATTTTAAAAAGCATAGGGAGGTCAAGCTTGTCTGGTGTCTGCAGACATTGCGCACTAAAAATGCAATGGTGGCAGTGGAGAGAAGCTGAGTAAGGTAGACACCGGCCAGTACTCTTCCCCTAGGGTGGCCTCAAGTTCCCTGTGTAAGAAAGGATGGCCGTGACATCTTGCTTCTTCTGCCTTTATCTCCCAAATGCTGGGGGTAGAGCATGAACCACCATACCTGTGAG
Source organism: Apodemus sylvaticus (assembly GCF_947179515.1). Classification (NCBI taxonomy): domain Eukaryota; kingdom Metazoa; phylum Chordata; class Mammalia; order Rodentia; family Muridae; genus Apodemus; species Apodemus sylvaticus. The sequence goes on along the minus strand of NC_067493.1, from coordinate 22,754,688 downwards.
GACTGCAGGGTTTTTTATTTGTTTTTATGTGACGAGTGTTTTACCTGCATGTGTATTTATATGGGCTTGGTGCCTATAGAAGCCAGAAGGGTACTGGACCCCTAGGACTGGAGTTAGAACGACCACAAGCCCAAATAAGATACTATATATATATTATATATATATTTTTTTTAATGACAAAGCGGGTGTGATGGTTCACATCTTTAATCCCAGCACCTGAGAGGCAGAGGCAGAGGCAGAGGAGGCAGAGGCAGAGGAGGCAGAGGCAGAGGCAGAGGAGGCAGAGGAGGCAGAGGCAGAGGCAGAGGCAGAGGAGGCAGAGGCAGAGGCAGAGGCAGAGGCAGAGGAGGCAGAGGCAGAGGCAGAGGAGGCAGAGGCAGAGGCAGAGGAGGCAGAGGCAGAGGCAGAGGCAGAGGCAGAGGCAGAGGCAGAGGCAGGTGGATCTTTGTGAGTTTAGATGCATCCTGGGCTACATGAGATTTCCAGGACAGTCAGGGCTACACACTGAGACTTTGCTTCAAAATGATAAAAGTTGAATTAGCTCAACACAAAAGTAAAAATAGCCTCGCTGCAGCCTGGGTTATATAGTATTGTGTTGGGGGCCAACCTGGGCTACAGAGAGAGAGAGAGAAAAAGAGAGAGAGAGAGAGCAAACAAATGAAACCAAAACATTTCCAAGACAATACAGGGCATGTTGGTGCGTACCTGTGATCCCAGCCCCCTGCACACCAAGACGGAAGAACTGCAAGCTTGGGGCTAGCCTGAGACACTGTCTCCAAACACAACAAAAGGGAAAAGGGAAACCCCGCTAACAAGCCCCTGCATGCTTAGAACATGGGCTAGCTTTAGTTTAGAGCACGGCAGAATAACATTTCCCTCGTGTTCTGGAAAAGCCCAAGCTCAAGAAGTCGCTGAGTGAGGACAAGGTCTCCAAAATGAACATGAAGACTCAAGGAAGAGGGCTGGTGTTCATGTCTCCACACGGTGAGTGAGCGTCTTCACACCTTCTGTTACACACTCTGTTACACACTGCTGTTACACACTCTGCCACACACTTAGGGTCTGTGGAACTTCACGGCAGCCTGTGGCCTTTGGGGACAGGGCAACACACAGGACTGAACTTCGAGCTTCACGTGAACCGGGCAAGCACTCGAACACCAAACACAGCCCCAGCCTGGGTTGTGGTCCAGCGGTCAGTTGGTCGGTCGGTCTCGCAGCCTCCTCAAGGAGGCCCCAGATGCCCCGCCCCCAGCACAGGGCCACACCCACATGGCAGTCAGCTTGCCTCTCACCATAGTCTCATCCATTGCAGCTCTGAAACACAGTCCAACCATGCAGCCCAGGCTGGCCTGGAACTCATTATGTAGATCAGGCTGGCCTCAAGCTCACAGAGATCTGCCTGCTTTTTACCCCCTGAATTAAGGGTATATATACACCTCCTTCCCCCCTTCGTTTGTTTGTTTGTTTGTTTGTTTGTTTCTTGAGAAAGCATTCCTATATCCCAGGCTGGCCTCTCACTTAGCTACCTATCAAGGTAGCCAAGGATGACTGAATGTCTGATCATTCCTGCCTCTGTCTCTCAAGTGCTAGGATAATCTGCCACTGCACCTCTCTATGTGGGGGTCTAACCAGGGCTTTGCACACGCTAGACAAGCATCTACTTCCTAAGCTACATCACTCGGCCCTCTCTTCCTTTTAGGTCTTTAAGGTAACAACCGATACTTCAGAGTCCTGTGGACATCACCTTTGCTCTTTTCCCAGGGAAGGTTCTCAAGGCTTCTCTCACTCCTACCTGTCTTTGTGGGCTTCCAGTGTCTCCTCCTCCTCCTCCTCCTCCTCCTCCTCCTCCTCCTCCTCCTCGTCCTCCTCTTGGCTCACCTTGTGCTGCTGTGTGAGTCCAGCCCTGGAGATTTTCTTCCAGTGTACCACTGACCCACATTCCCAGCAGTGTGCACCCCCCCTCACGCAATGTGCTCTGTTTTGTCTAGTAAATGTTACCCTCTAAACACACTAGCTGTCTCTGCTTTGCTGGTGAAAACCTGTGGTGTCTCCCCACCCCACCCCTTCCTATTCCCCCTCCCCTCCCTTAGCTCCACATTGTGTGTGGGAAGGGCAGGTAGGTGCTGAGCCCCTGGAAACCTGCCCTGTCTGCTTAAATATCACACCCTCCTGCTTTCCTTTACCTTTGGAAGTGAATCAAAAGTTCAGTAAATGTTTCTCCCGTGGAAGCCATCTTCCTCTCTGGGGATTAAACTTAAGTGAAATCCTCCTCCACATGCAGACATTACAGTCACCGTAACAGAAATAGCTATAAAGGGAAACCAAATTAATGCCATTTAAAAACAAAACAAAACTAATCTCCCATTTAGTGTGTGTCTGTAGGCACTATTTGGTGTGTAGGCATGCGTCTGCTACAGTGTGTGTAGGTCAGAGGACAGCTTGTCTCTGTGGGTCCCAAGGCTTGAACTGGAGTTGTCTCTTGGTAGCAAGAATCTTTACCCTTGTCATAATCTACTTTTTATTTCCTTTTCTGAAATAGTGTCTCTGCTTTGTACTGTGGATATCTTTTGCTACTTTGTTTCCAACCCAATTCCCCGGTAAAAGAAATCTCAACTCAATCAGTTAACAAAACAAGCTACAAGCCTAGATTGGGCGACCTCCCACTACACTACTCCATTCCCATCTATATTATCCCAGATAACTTGTAGGTTTCTCCAGACCGTGAGCCTCTCCATCGATCCCTCATAACTCCTCCCCTTTTGTTGATCCCCCGTGGCTCCTCCCCCAGACTCTCAGCTCCTCCCACTTCCTCCTGCCCAATCATTGGCTTGAGCCTTTATTTGAAAAGTTAAGGTGGGGAGAAGGTTCACAAGGCAACACCTCATCTGCCGCCCCTCTGAGGAGTGGGATTAGCATCAGAATACAAGCCTAGGGCTATCCACAACAGATATCGAGTCCTGAGGGCTAGCTGTGACTCGGTTTACCTTGTGCCTCTGATCCCTTTACAGTGACTGAATGACCACTGTGTCAGCTACAGTGCCTGTGGCTACTACCTTTGTCTCCGGGCCACAGAATCCCAATCCCACGTCTTCTGCTGGCTCCACCCCCACGGCTCTGACTTACTGTCTCCTAGCTCTGCTTCCACTTCTCAGATGAATGGCAATGCGAAGCAATCACTCTTCATTTTCAGACATTCCGACTTTAATAACTGGAACCCCGGTTTACATAAAATAGTTATTTTGTGGTTCTGGGGCTGGCCTCAGGCTGTCACCTGATTAGCGCTTACCACTCTGCACTGACTGACAAGGCCAGCACCAAATCTCAAACTTGCCCAGTGACTAACAAGTTAGGGTTGTTTGTTTGTTTGTTTGTTTGTTTGGATTTGGGGTATTTTCGAGACAGGGTTTCTCTGTATAGCCCTGGAACTCACTCTGTAGACTAGGCTGGCCTCAAACTCAGAAATCCGCCTGCCTCTGCCTCCCTGAGTGCTGGGATTACAGGCGTGTGCCACCACTGTCTTGTTTAGGATTGTTTTAAAGGTTACAAAGTTTGCCAGGTGTAGTGGGACATAGCTGTGATCCAGCACCTGGGAGATGGAGGTAGGAGAGCCTCAAGGTCCTTGTCGGCAACACAGTGACTTTGCAACCAGCCTGGCTGGCCTACAGGACTGTGTCTCAACTCCTCCCCTCACCACACACACACACACACACATGAAAAATTATGGTGATCTGGAATAATTAGATATATAGCTTAGCTCACTCAGAAACAAGGCTTTCTTATCTTAATGGCACCCAGACCCTGAATAAGCAGGAAACAAGTGGTGGTAAGTTCTAGAATTACTGGATTGTTTTTGTTGTTGTTGTTTTAAAGATGTATTAATTTATTTTATGTATATGAGTACACGGTAGCTGTACAGATGGTCGTGAGCCTTCATGTGGTTGCTGGGACTTGAATTTAGGACCTCTGGTCAACCCCGCTCGCTCCAGTCGGCCCAGCTCTCTCTGGTTAATGTTGCTTACTCAGTCCCTGCTCGCTCAGGCCCAAAGATTTATTTATTATTATAAATAAGTATACTGTAGCTATCTTCAGACACACCAGGAGAGGGTGTCAGATCTCATCACTGAAGGTTGTAAGCCACCATGTGGTTGCTGAGATTTGAACTCAGGACCTTCAGAGGAGCAGTCAAGCCTGGGAGGTGGTAGCACACACCTTTAATCCTAGCACTTGGGAGGCAGAGGCAGGCAGATTTTTGAGTTCGAGGGCAGCCTGGTCTATAGAGTGAGTTCCAGGACAGCCAGGGCTACACAGAGAAACTCTCTCTCTCTCTCTCTCTCAAAACAAAACAAACAAACAAAAAGAGCAGTCAGTGCTCTTAACCTCTGAGCCATCGCTCCAGCCACGGTGGTAAGTTCTTATCCCAGGCCTGGCTGAGGCTGAAGGTGCAATGAGGAATTCCCTCACAGTTCTGCCCTTCAGTCCCAGTCACTTCACTATCTCAGGTACTATCTCGGGATCTCTGATTTCTCCTTACATGTTTAACATGTCTGAGGAAATCACAAAATAACTCTAATTTGGAAGGTCTTAATTTCAATAGGTAACATAAAAAATGAAACTTATGTTGGCAAAAAAAAAAAACATTGTTATTCTTGAGTCATAAAATGATTTCATAAATATGAAATTTATTTGTAGTTTGAAGTATGCCATTTGGTACAAACTCAGGGCCTGGAAAAAACTCGGAAATTCTCAAAAGAGAATGTTAAAAAAAAAAAAAGAAATGTGCTACTACACACTGATGAATACATTCTTATTAAAGGGTCAGGAGAGTTGGACAGTGTTGTGTTTTATAGAAAGAAAGAGACCAGAGATATGTTTGGGGGAGGCACAGTACAGTGTGGGGGAAGGGGGTGCCTTTGTGGGCCCGCGCTGAGACATCTGCTCCCCCCTGAGGTGAAGGTATAGTATAGCGTAGCCTTTATTCGGAGCATGGGGATGGGAGTTTAGAGAAAAGGAAAAGGAGAGAGAGAAAGAGAGAGAGAGAGAGAGAGAGAGAGAGAGAGAGAGAGAGAGAGAGAGAGAGAGAAAGGGGGCACTCTTACAGAGGATCTGGGTTTGATTCCCAGCATCCACATGGTAGTTTGCAATCATCTGTAACTCTAGGGGACTTACTGCCCTCTTCCGACGGCAGCTTCTGCACACATCAAGCACTCATGTGGTACACATACATACACTCAGACAAAACACATGTAAAATAAAATGAATACTCGAATGAGAAAGTAAATCTTTAAAAAAATTTTAAGAGCACACCTTGCTCTGCCAGAGCTGAGTTCCATAGCCAACTCGCTGGCCGTTCCCCCTGCTGCAGCAGCTGCACAGCCTCACATGCGCACGCCTCCCCCACATGCACCTGCACTCACATGCGCACACCTCCCCCACATGCACCTGCACTCTCGTGTGCACACACCTCCCCCCCCCATATGTACACATAGTTTTAAAGGAATAGCTTGGTGTCCCGGTGCACAGCTTTCCTCCCCCAGCACTTGGGAGGCAGGGGCAGGAAGGTCCTGAGTCCTAGGCTAGCCTAGTCTACAGAGTGAGACCCTCCCTGTCTCAAACAAAACAAAACACACAAATAACAACAAAACACTTCTGCTGTTCAAGAAAAAGAAAGACCAGCAGGAGGTGGCTGGCCAGAAGGACTGATTATCCTGATCATCTATCCTGATCATCGGGCCCAGGCAGCTGTGTACCGCCCTTCCCAGTTGCTATGGAATACATCTGAGGGTTTCTTCGGTCCTCACAGGTTGCAGTGTGCCAGCATCACCACAGCTGACAGAAGACACCCACACACCGTGCTGATGTTTGTTTTAACTATACTCCATTGCAGAGAAATATGAAAAACCCAAAGATGAACATAAAGACAAACTCAACATCTGGGTGAACAACCTCTACATGTTCTTTGTAAGTGTGCTCTTCAGCGCCTACAAACGTGAGGAGATGCTCAAGGAGAAGGTGAAGGAAAACCGGCTCCAGGACGCAGTGCTGGCTCAGCAGAAGCAGATAGAGAACGAAGAGCTCGAAGCCAGGTAGGCCGCGCTCCCCCACAGTAGGTGCTCAGGTTTCTTTCCTGTCTTCAGGAGCCGCCCCAAGCAGGACCACAGCCTATAGTGAAGCAAGCGATGACTGCCTAGGACCACAGGCTTACTGCAATGTCTACCATGCCCTAGTCTCTTAAGTCTCCGACAGGAAGGAAGGGAAAGCCCTGGGGCCGGAGGGCTGGGAATGTGGCTCTGTGGTGGAGGCTTGCCTGTGTGGGAAGCTTGGGTTTGGTCCCAGCACCGATAAAAGCAGCACACACACACTCATGCATGTACATGCGCACTCATGCATGCATGCACGCACACACTCATGCATGCACAGGCCTCCAAGTCTGTGTGTTTGCAGCCAGGCATGATGGTGAGGCCGGCAAGCTCAGCACTCAGGAGGGACAGGAGAGGATGGCCTCACCAGCCGTCTTTCTAGCGTCTCAGCTGCAGAAGAGAGCCCTCCCAGGCTACGTTAGCAACATGAAGGTGTCACCTGGAGACTCCAGACACACAGACCATTTTACTCACAAGCGCTACTGAAACCCTGTAAAAACCGGATTCAGGGCTAGAGAGACAGCGCAGGGGAAGAGCATGCATTCCTCTTATAGAAGACCTGAGTTCATTTCCCAGCACCCATGTCACCTGTACCATGTGCTCCAGAGATCCAACGTCTTGTGGATTCCAAGGACCTGAACATAACTTCCCACCCCATGCCCACAAACAAAAGTTTTACTTGGTTTTTGAGATAGGGTCTCACTGAGTATGTAGACCAGGCTGGCCTCAAACTCACAGGGATCCATCTCCCTCACCCATCTACCACATTTTAAAAAATTTTTTTAAATTAGTTTCACATTTTCACAGAAAAACAAACAACTACAATCTCATTTTGCCTTTTAGGCTGAACATCCTACGGGAAGAGGAGGCCAGGAGACAAGACTTTGAACTTGACATTACTGTGCTCAAGGAGCCGGTGGAGATCACATCCTCACAGCCACTCACGCCCAGCCCCCCTAAGGAGGACTTGGCTTCCATCCAGACGAGCAAGGCCAGCCCGGGCAAGAAGAAGAAGAAGTAGTGAAGACGCACGCGCATGCGCGCAGTGTCACAGCTGAGCTGCAAGGACAAGCCGGCACACAGCTGTGACAAATGTCCCACAAAGTAAAGGGTCTGCATTTAGCTTCTGGTTTGAGTTTTTGAAATACTCTACCTTGGCCCACAATGTAAGTTTCTGGTACGGCTGCATTTGCAAGAACCAACCTGGATGAGTATGTGGACACGCACACATTAGTAAACCGGTTTTAAATTTTTTGTATTTTTGTAAATGAAAGTTAGCCGGGCACAGTGGGGCATCCCAGCACTCGGGAGACACTGGCATGCTCAAGGCCAGCCAGAGCCATAATAGTGAGAGCTTATGGGACAGGGGGAGGGGGCCAGGGAGACAGCTCAGCTTAAGAACACTTGCTGCTTTTCCAGAAGACCTAAGTTTGGTTCCCAGCATTCACACTGGGGCAGCTTACAGTCTATAACTTCTGCCCAGGGGAATCTGACACTGTCTTCTGGACTTTGTGGATACCAGCAACATGTACATACACACTCACACTCTCTCTCTCTCTCTCTCTCTCTCTCTCTCACACACACACACACACACACACACACACACACACACACACACACGCGCGCGCGCGCGTGGAGAGCAATATAGGAAGACACCCAATGTTGTCTTCATACTCATATACACGTGTACGTGTACATCTGCACACTCATCTGTGAAACATAGATACATGCACATAGTTATAACCAGCAAATGGCAGAGGAGTGGAGAGCCAAAGGAAGTATTACACACTTGGATTTACACATTAGCCGTGCAAAGCCTACGGGTAGAGGAGGACGGCCATCCTGACCGGAGAAACAAAGACCCCTGAAATTAGCAACATAATGAAACAGCTCAACTACAAGTTTGAATTAACACACAAACTCTGAACCAGAATGCAACAAAGGATAAACACTGCCGGAGACAAACACATGCAATCCCAAATAACACACCACAGACAACAACATCTAAGATGCAACCCCAAACTCTTCAAGGAACAAAAGCCCAGTACAGTGGGGAACTAAAAACCAGGCTTAAGTTATGCACAGGCAGAAAAAAAAATAATGGAAATGAATTCTTCAGAATCAAGGACCACGGGAAGCACTAGGAATCGGTGAGGCCACCTCCTCACCTAGAACACATGGCATGGAGGTTAGAACAGGCAGGCTGCAGAGGGCTGCTTTGGGGCTGGGGAAATGCTGTGTCTCAGATCGCTCAGCTAATTTTCTCCCAGACCCTGGAGACTGGTGAGCAAGACAGGCTTCTGTAAAGTCCAGCTGTATTTCATCCCAGTTGTGACGGTGTGGTGGCTCCTGGCAGGGCCTCATGACAAAGAGGAGCAGAGTCGAGTTAGACGGCCCGGGTGAGGTAATGAAACATCAGGGAAGGGCTGGAGAGATGGCTCCGCGGTTAAGGCCACTCACTGATCTTCGGAAGGTCCTGAGTTCAGTTCCCAGCAACCACATGGCGGCTCACAGCCATCGGTAATGGGATCCAATGCCCTCTTCTGGTGTGTCTGAGGTGATGTACTCATATGCATAACATAAGTCTTTTTTTAAAAAAGATTTTTATATTTTAATTGTATGTGCGTGTGCACACGTGTGTGTATACCTGAGTACAGGTAGCCAAGGAGACCCAAAGGGTCATCAGAGCCCCTGGAGCAGTGGTTCCCAACCTGTGGGTCATGATCCCTTCAGGAGAGGACCCACCCTCTCTCAGGGGTCACATATCAGAGATTTATGTTACAACTCATGTAACAGTAGCAAAATCACAGTTTAGAAGTAGCAATGAAAATAGTTTTATGGTTGGGGGTCACCACGACATGAGGAGCTGGATTAAAGGGTCACAGCGTCAGGAGGCCTGAGAGCCACTGTCTTAGAGCTTGGCCTGGGTGACAGGAGAGTGTGAGCTGCTCCACAGAGGCGCTGACAGCTGAAGCGGAGTCCTCAGCTGGAGAGCGCACGCTTCACTGCCCAGCCTGTCCCCAGTCCCTGACCAGGAATTTTGAGCCCTACCGGCCAGTGCAGTCAGTCAAAGAACCAGCAACAAGACTCAATAGGAAACCAGAATTTTTAAAAACTTTAACAATTTATTAGTCTTATTTCCCAGTAAAATATCCACATAATGTCAGCAGAATGGAATGATATTCAGCTGACTACCTTTAATTAATTTCACATAAATATTTAACATCTAAAAACCTCGGGGAATCATCAGACCAAGTAGAAATTTGATTTTTCAAAGCAGGTATTGCTTTACTATTGTCACTAGCCCAGTCACTATCATGACCAGTAAGTTGTAATGGTAACAAAAGGTTTGCTGAGGTTTTTAAAGATGTTCCACTGAGCCTTCCGAGTCAGTCCAAGAAGAAGATGTTATTGAACTGCGTGGCACACAGCTTCTTCACCTCTTCTGCAGAAAGAACAGAAAGGTGTGTGAAAAGGAGCACGGTTTCTTATGTAGAGGGCCGGGTGCTAGCGTTAGTACCTTCAGTTCTTTGGGGAAGAAAATAAGTCAGGAAATAAGTAAGTGTCTGCACTAATTTTGACTTTATCTTAAGAAGAGTAAGCAACAATAACAAAATAATTACCAACCGAGAAGGCCAAATCCAAAAAACCAAAAACCAAAAAAAAAAAAAAAAACCAGGCAATTATTTAAAAAAAAAAAAAAAAGGATCTGAGACCGTCACGTCACTATGATGAGCCTGAGGGGTGTGCCGCCTGCCTGCAATGTCCCCTGTTGGCACCTCTCCACAGAGAGCAGTGGAGAGGCCCAACCCAGGAGGGCAATGCTATCTATCTATCCTTTCCTATCCAGGACAGCATTCATTAAGACCCACAGAGCAGCTGCTAGATCACACTGTGCAGAAAGGAGACCAACTCCACTGTGATGGGAAGGTAGGAAACTGCACTCTTCTGCTCATGTGCAGATGGTGACAGCTGGAAGTGGCACGGGAGCCTGGAAAGCCCTGTTCTCATTGCGGGATATATAAAAGGACATCTGCACACGGTGTGTACAGCTAGGCATTGTTTGCTGATCTATTTTTCTTTTTGTAGCACTTTAGAAACCGATTTTCTTTTAGGCACTGTTAAGTTTCCCACAGCACAGGAGAAATAAAAGCATTTACTGGAGACTAGAGACGCTCAGTGGTCAGGAGCGCTTGCTGTTCCTACAGAGACCCTGTCTGGTTCTCAGCACCCACAGGACGGCCTACAACGCTCTGTAACTGCAATTTCTTCTGGCTTCCTCAGGGACCAGGCACACGGTGGGTGGGACACAGACATATAAGCTGGTAAAACACCCACATGCATGAAATCAATTTTCCTTTACACCTGAAATACATAACATGCGGCATCTGCTTGGATCGTAGCAGTCGTGCTCTGGTTCTCTTTGCAGGGAGACTGAGTTCAGGCTCTCCTGCTCAGCAGGTGTGGTAGCCTGGGCTACATCCCTGACCCACTCCTCAGTTTCCCCACCGCTTTATTCAAGGCAGAGCCTCCATGAACTGCCCAGGCAGAGTCTGAAGCTCGATGTTCCTGCAGGAGCCTCTTGGCAAGCTGGGACCCACGCCAGAAGCGTTTGGTTTTGCTTTCGGGGTTGAGTCGTCTGTGAGAGCAGCAGGGACTCTAACCCCGGGAGCCATCCCTGCAATCCCTGTTTCTTTGATTTCTAATGTTTACTTTTATCTTATGTGAATGTCAGCACGCACGTCTATCACCACGTGTGCCCGATGGCACCAGAGGACAGAAGAGGATGAGATCCCATGACGTGGGGCCTCGGATGCCTGCCGCCATTGCGCGCGGGTGCTGGAGCTAACCTCGGTCCTACCCCGAGTCATTGTGCAGCTCGCCACCTTACTTCCTTTTTAAGAACTCCTTATTCCCTCTGTGTGTGTGTGTGTGTGAGTGTGTGTGTGTGTGTGTAGGTCACACTCGTGTCATCAAGCCTGGCAGCACACCTCTGTACCCACTAGGCCATTTCACAGGCCATGTTAACTTTTTTTGAGCCAGGGTCTCATGTAGTCCAGGCTGAGTTCAAACTCACTATGTAGCTAACAATGAACCTAAACTCCTAATCCTCCTGCCTCAGCTGCAATTTCAGGTATGCACCGTGATGTGCAGGTTCTATAATGCTTCTCCTGAGACCCCAGGCCCACTCACCGTTGACCTCGATGAGGTTCGCGTTCTTCTGACTGAGGATCACGTACAGCTCCCGCTGGTCAGACTTCTTGCCGACCACCCAGTAGTCGCTCATGGCTTTCACAATGATCTCTTCATCTTCATCTGCTCTGTAAGAAAGTTTCAGAGTGCAGTCGTTTCATGTGCACAGCTAGACTGGGAGGAGAACAAGAATTCAAAGCAAGAAACAGCCCTAAATTGTCATTATAGACAGTCAAGGGGTCACGTGTGAAAGGTGCCGTCACGTGATGCGGAAACAGCACTGACGCACAGCTCAGGCCTGGATTTCTTCAAGGGCTCTAGGCCACTTGGTTTAAAGGAAATTCTTTAGCTAGGCATGCAGGCATATGTCTATAATCCAGCCCTTGCAAGGCTGAGGCAGGAGGATCCTGAGTTTACCTACCACCAAGGCTATACTGTGAATCCCATACAAACAAATATATATGTGTGTGTGTGTGTATGTGTGTGTGTGTGTGTGTGTGTATGAAATATATATGTATATGTATTTCCTTTAAATCTATTCTCAGAAAGACAACAGCTACTTTGCGAAGTTGCTGGAATTACCTGGTGAAGTCACTGTTGATGTCACCTAGAATCTTCATTAGATCCGGGTGGACGGATGTGAGCGACACGCTGGGCGTTTTCCTCATGTGAATTGTACTTTTCTCTGCTAAATTCATGTGGTTGAAGTAGATGAACTTGAACTGGGGTTCTTTTTCAGACCTGTACAGACATGACATTGAGATGGTAACAATTCCAAAGAATAATTATCCTAACTGCACAGCCACAGTGTGAAATTGTAGGAGGGCAGCTTTCAATCTATGGGACCTTGTCTCAAAACCAAAGCCCAAGAGACCTTCATGAACAGAAAACCGACAAACTAAAACTGTATGGCAGGGGTGGTGGGATGACTCTGAAAGGAAAGGCACGTGCCACTAAGCCTGAAGCCCTAAGTCGGAACCCAGGGCCCACATGATGGAGAGAGAAACGACTCCTGCAAACCATCCTCTGACCTAGACACACTCACAATAAAGACATGTAATTAAATGATTGCATAAAGGCCTTGTGTTGTCAATGGCTAGGCACTCATCAAGAATCTCAGTAAGCTGTAACCAATGCTTCATCCAGTAATAATAATATGTGATATCTAATAAAATTTTCCAAGGAGATGAAGTCTACTTCTTAACCAAGAACCATTTCCCCTATATGTGATTTCTTTTATATAACAGTACATTGTCCACGAAGTCTAAATTATGCACTACCTGTTCTGTCGCAGGACACTACTGACCGTGGTTTAGGAGACTAACAGTTCGCTGGGAATGAGTGCGCTGTGTACAGCGCCTGGCTGTGTGAGTAAGACTTCGAGCATCCTCAAGGAAAGCCACGCTGAGCTGCATCAGCCTCTCCCACTAGTAAAATGGGCATTCCGACCGGGACCTACCTTTCCCTCTCCTAGGGCACATGACAGAGGGGACCGAGCTTTCCAGCTTTTGAGGAAGTGTGGCCACCGTCACCTGACCACGAGCACTTAGTGAGGGAGAGTAAGCACGGAGTGGTACAAACCCGGAGATTCTCTTGTTGATATTAAACTGCTCGCAGATGTCCGATGCCAGCACCGTAAGCTGGGGCCCAACGATGCTGTCCAACCTTCGGCAGAAGTCCAGCGTGAGCTGCGTGGAGGCTGCAGAGGTGAGGAAGCAGCGCTCAGTGAGGAAGTCCTCTGTGCCCAGCAGCTCCTGCTCATGTGACTGCTCAGGACTTAGCACAACCCAGAGAAAAACTTACTGACCAACTAGATGAGATCAAGATGGTCGGGGAACAAAACAACATTCAGAACCCCATCCCTCGCAAGCTGGAGCTGGGCATGGCTACCACAAAGTCGTGCCCTGTGAGGGGAGCCTTGATATCCCTTCAGTAGTGGCAAACACCTAAGAAGGTCAAGTCCTTATTTAACACATGCGACAGCACTCGGTGTCACGGGCTGTGAGAGTCACCTAAACACACCTCACCTCACCCAGAGTCCTTAGAGGACAGGCACCACCCCACACACCCCCCGCAGTCAGTGAGCTCAGGGAAGGCGGCTGTGGTCCGACTGCTCACCAGCGAGAAGAACTTTAATGCTGACAGGAGTCAGCGAAGGTGGCAGAGGTTCCTAATGGGAGCAGCGATTGAAACGGCCTCGCCGTGCCTTGTGACAACATACGGTCCACTAAGGACAGGACCCAGCTGCAGAGAGCAGAGACACTTGCTCGGGCACCTACCGTCAATCATGAAGCACACAGCTGCGCTCATGGCCTGCGGGGACACAAACAGAGGTTACAGTTGGTACAGGGTGGAGGGGTGAGCGCTGTGAGCCACCGTGGTGAGCCCGTCCTCACCTCAGCAGAGCGACTGCGAGGAGGAAGCCTGTGTCAAGCAGAGAGGAGGCAGACAGTGGCCGAGAGGTAAGCGGGCTCTGCGTGGGTCCACAGTGCAGACGGCACAGTGGCCGAGAGGGAAGCAGGCTCTGCTTGGGTCCACAGTGCAGACGGCACAGTGGCCGAGAGGGAAGCGGGCTCTGCTTGGGTCCACAGTGCAGACGGCACAGTGGCTGACGGGGAAGCAGGCTGTGTGTGTGGGTCCACAGCACCTTGGTGCTTGGGCTGCGACACATGGCCTCATCAGTCATAGACAGAGTTTACAAATGGAGTGGCATCACATAAAATGTTCTCAACATAAAACAACACAACGGACAGATGACAGGCTGGCATCTTAAACTGGGAGGTGGTGGCGCGAGCCTTTAATTTTAGTACTTGGGAGGCAGGGGAAAGTGGATCTTGAGTTTGAGGCTAGCCTGGTCTACAGAGTGAGTTCCAGGACAGCTACATACAGCTACTCAGAAAAACCCTGTCAAAAACTTAAAAAAAAAAAAAAGATTGTCATCTCATGAGTTCACCGTGGTTGGCTGTTCTAGTCCTTCTGAGCACTCTTTGCACTTTCCATTAGAAAACTTAAGAAGAGAGCACGTCACTACAACCTTGCCTCCTTTTACTCCAGCAGATAACTGCAGTTATGACATTAGCAAGTAACAGGACTAAGACGGTGAATAAGGCTAAAACTGCCAAGCATGCGGTGCACACTTGTAATGCCAGATAGAGGCAGGAGGCTCAGGAATTCCAGGGCAGTCTCAGTTACAGAGCAAACTCAAGGTCAGTCTGAGCCTCATGAGATCATGTCTAAAAGAAGACAAACAGGGTGTGAACGGATGGCCAGCAGTTAGGAGCATGGACTGCCCTTGCAGAGGAGGGGAGCCTACTCCCTAGCACAAAACTCCAGCTCCAGGGAAATGTGCAACTCTGGCCTCTAAAGGAGCTGCGCTCATGCCCAGACCCACAGACAGTGTTTGTTATCAACGCTCTGTGTGAACACTGACAGTGTTTATAACTGCAAACGACTAATATGAAGAAAGAGCTAAAGCTGATAACCTAAGCACACATCTGAAGACCCTGGAAAAAAGAGCAAATGGGACCTGAGGCAAACAGCAGGAAGGGGTGATAACAGCAAGAGCAGGAAGGACTCCACGGGGAGAGACAACACAGGAAGCCATCGCTGGCTCTTGGGAAAAAACAACACAAGACTGAAAACCCTCTTCACATGCTAGAATTAAAACAAGGACAGAAGACTCATTACCAGAATCAACAATCAAAGGGAGACATCCCTACGACTCCACAGGCAAGGGAGTAAAAGCAACAGTGTCAGTACTGTGGAGATCTGTGTGCCAACAAACTAGTTAACGTCATGGAGTGCATAAACTCCAGAGAAAGACAAACTACCGAAACAGCCTCAAGAAGAGAAAGGAAAACAAGACAGACCACCACCAAGAATCTCCTAATTCAAAACCTCACCCTAAAGCCAGCACTTGGGAGGCCTCTGGAGGCAGGTGGATGTCTATGCGTCTGAGGCCTGCCTGACCTACAAAGACAGTTCCAGGACACCAGAGCTCCATAGCGAGACCATGTTTCAAAAAAACTAAAACTTAAAAAAAACCTCAGAGGGGCTGGAGAGATGGCTCAGTGGTTAAGAGCACTGACTGCTGCTCTTCCAGAGGTCCAGAGTTCAAATCCCAGCAACCACATGGTGGCTCACAGTCATCCATAATGAGATCTGACGCCCTCTCCTGGAGTGTCTGAAGATAGCCACCGTGTACTTACATATAATAATAAATCTCTGGGCCAGAGCGAGCAGGGACCGCAAGCAGGGTTAACCAGAGTGAGCGGGCCGACCGGAGTGAGCAGAGGTCCTAGATTCAATCCCCAGCAACCACACAAAGGCTCACAGCCATCTGTATAGCTACAATGTACTCATATACATAAAAGATATTAAAATAAATAAATCTTTAAAAAACTCACACAGAAACATCCACGTACTCAATTCTACTGGGAATTCCACCAAATATTTAAAGATTTAACAACAATTCTCCAAGTCCTCCAAAACCAGGAGAACATTTCCCAAATCACAATGGCCTCACCCTCACCTGTAACTGAGACAAAGAAATTTGAACTACAACAAACCACAAGGGCTACCCATCAGCATCCTTCAGGACCAGCCTGACACATGGATGCAGGGCAGACAGGAGGGGCAGCATGCAGACACCAGCCGAGTGTCCACGGCCAAACCCTGAGAAAGCCTTGGGCGTGACTTTGTGCATGCTACACACACACACACACACACACACATTGCATTTTCAAGGTGAGGAATGGAGGGTTATTGTATAAAGGACAGAGTTCTTTATAACTTTATAAAGAGATGGTGTTAACTTAATAGTGTTTAGCTTATCACGTTTTTGAGCAGGATCTTACTGTGTAGCTCTGGTTAGCTTGGAACTCATTATGTAGACCAGGACGGCCTAGATCCCCTGCCTCTGCCTCTCTGGTGCTAGAACCACTACATCCAGCTATAATTCAAACAAATTTTTTTTCAATTATATATAGTTTCAATTAAACTGGGGTTACTATAATGTGGCAGGTTTGAGGGGGGCACTCCTACTCTAAATGCTGGGCTGACCTCAAACTTGTGACCTCCCTGCCTCGGCCTCCTGAGTGCTCTGGTGACAGGCAGGGGCTACTTCTTGGCCCACCTGGGCCCCTCCATATCACCCGGCTTCACCTTAATGCACACGACCCCTCTAATCAACACACGGTACTTTTATTCGATTGTGCCTGCGCGATGCCTGTGCATATGTACCTAGGGAGGTACTACAGAGTCAGAAAGGAGTCAGATCCTCTGGAGCTGGAGTTGCAGACAGTTGTGAGCTGCCCAGCCTGGGTGCTACAAGTCAAACTGAGGTCCTCTGTCAGAGCCCCTTAACTGCTGAGCTGCCTCTCTGCCCTGTGGGTACTCTCTTTTTTTTTTTGTTCAAATACTCATCTGTTCCGGAATCAGTTTTCTCCATTTTAGAACTTGTAGGGTTTTGATGTTTTGGTTTGGTTTATTTCTGTCATACTTAAGCAGAAGAGAACCTTGTGCTGCTGAGGGATGGTGGATTTATACATCAGCCGGGATGAGAGAGGCAGTCACGCCAGGCAGACGGAACCCAAGGAAGAGCTGGCCGGCCCGCCTGCTTCTCAGGCAGAGGCTCACATCTTGCTCTCTCTGCCTCGTGACTTAGGCTCCACTGCAGGCTTGTCTGTGTGTAAGGACAGGAAGAGGGGGACAACACCCCCTTACTCCTCTCTTTCCACGGCTGCTTCTGAGCCAGGGGTTTCTGTGTGCTCTGAAGAACAGGTGGTCACCGCCTCAGCCCTGTCTCCTCACAGCCTAGGCCGGAGGCCTTCTCTGCCCTCAGATTTCTCTCAGGCATTGCTTTTAATAATTCCACTCTCCACACAGTGAAAGGATTCCTACAGACTGTGACATCCTTTCTATTTTCCTGAAACAAAATTTCTAAGCCTTTGAATTAAAATGGATTTGTAGTTTCGAGTACGAGAGAGGACAGACCTGTGGTCACTTTTCTTTCGTGTACCACAACTGCCTAAAGAGAAATGGTGAAGGAGGGAGGGAAGGAGGGAAGGAGGGAAGGAGGAAAGGAAGGAAGGAGGAAGGAAAGGAGAGAAGGGGGAGGGAGGGAGGGAAGAAGGGAAGGAAGGAGGGAGGCATGGAGGGAAGGAAGGAGGGAAAGAGGGAGGGAGGGAGGGAAGGAGAGAAAGGGGAGGAAGAAACACTGCCCAGGCATGTGGCACACACTTGCAGGCCCAGCTACCAGGAGACAGAAGTGAAGGCTGCTTGCTCCCAGGAGTTGACGGCCAGACCAGGCAAACAGCGAGGCCTCACCCCAGGTGAAAACCCAGCCTGCACGTGCAGACAGCGCTGCTGTGCACTGCTCAGGTCGAACAGTGAGGCTGAGCGCAGAGGCAGAGCTCCCTGAGTGTGGCTGCCGGGCGGGCGTCTGCTCCGAGGCACTCAGGAGTGTGGCACTCAGGAGTGTGGACACTCAAGTCCCACCTTAGCCAGCACTTCTTTTACTAGCAGCAAAATTGCCTAAAAGGCTTGAAAGTCAACCTCCTGCCGCAGAAGAACACCCTTTTTGAGTTTTACAGAAATCAGAACTTGCAACACCTTTCACAAGAAACACTTAGGAAGTTCGCAGCAGTGCTGGTCTCCACATGCAAGGGAGGTGAGCTTTAGCAGTCACTGTAACACCAGAGGGAAAATGATCGATCATTACCTTATAAACAATTAAGTGGAGCTCTTCATAAGTGTCATCTGTATTTACAAAAATTTTGGGGAATCTGCATTTTGCTTCTGGATCATTAAGGTTCAAGGGTCCAGTAAGAAATCTTAAAGTAAGCACAGAGATGACTCGACTCAGTGAAGTAAACTGTAAACACAACAAACAAAACACTCCCAGTCAGTGGGCACCAATGCTCTGCTAAGGCACGATGCCATCTGGTAAACACTCAGTGTACTGGCTAGTTTCGTGTGTCAACTTAACACAGGCTGGAGATATCACAGAGAAAAGAGCTTCAGTGGGAAAGTGCCTCCATGAGATCCAGCTGTGAGGCATTTTCTCAATTAGTGATCAAGGGGGGAGGGCCCCTTGTAGGTGGCACCATCTCTGGGCTGGTATCCTTGGGTTCTATAAGAGAGCAGGCTGAACAAGCCAGGGGAAGCAAGCCAGTAAGAAACATCCCTACATGGCCTCTGCATCAGCTCCTGCTTGAGTTCCAGTCCTGACATCCTTTAGTGATGAACAGCAGTGTGGACGCATAAGCTCAATAAACTCTTTCCTCCCCAACTTGCTTCTTGGTCATGATGTTTGTGCAGGAATAGAAAGCCTGACTAAGACACTCAGTGTGATGTCACTGGGAACAACAGAACTTCCCTCTGGATTATTGCTCATAGGGCAATCCAATGCTCATGACGTTACCTTTATCCGAAGAGATAGGAACCCCATACTGTAAGCCAAGTAGCTCGAGTCCTACCTTCCATAGTGTTGAAGATTTCCAGGCATTTCTGCCCTTACTGGGGAATCCCTTCCGGCCAACTGCAAACAAAGTGAATGCTGAGAACAATCACGTTCATTTTCACTGTCAGTACAACGCAAGACATTCCTGCCGGCCTCTCTGTTCCCATACCACCCAGAAAAAAAAAAAAAAAGGGAAACCACATTCTTAAAATGCATGTGTTCACCCATAGACTTGGCCAGAGAAGCTTCTCAGAACACGAGTAGTGGTTAAGTAGGGACTTGATGACCAGCACTGAGCAGTGGCTGAATGAGCGCTCCGTGTCAGAACTGGTCATCCATCAACCTCCTGCCAGCCCACGTAAGGCTCAGGGGACACGGAGGACGGAGAGTAAAGAATGTAAGAGCCGGAAGACGGCAGGGAGAGAGGTATTAGCAATTAGGACAGTAATGAAGCCAGGAGGGGAGCCCTGGGGGAGTGGACAGAAAAGTTTGGTGGTAGGTGTGGCTAATATGTGTGTGTGTGTATACATATATATATATATATATACATATATATGCATATTGTGTGTACACACATGTATGAAATTTTCAAAGAAAGGATAATAAACGTACTACAAAACTACATAAAGAACTAGTTTAACCCGGCCTATCATACCACACGTCCATCCCATCCCAGTCTAAGCTCCACAACTACTATAACAACAACTGGATTCCACAATGTTCTTCATGGCTTTCCACACGGCCCCATGGAGGCTGTCTGTTTCCCAATCCCTACATGTGGGAGCTCAGAGTCACAGAAATGCACCCACAGATGCGGATCCTAGACATCGATGGCAGCTGTCAACACCAGGCTTGTCTGGGGTCAAAGGGTGTCTCTTTAGCCATGACACCAAGCTTCCTTGAAGATTTGTGCTTATCATGCTTTGATTTTGCTGAAAATACATTTTTTGGGGGGCTGGAGAGGTGGCTCAGCAGTTCAGGGCACTGGCGGCTCTTCCTGAGGACCTGGGTTGATTCTCTGCATCCATCTCAGATAGCTCAGGGCATTCTCAGTCCCAGGATCCCAGTGCCCTCTTTTGGCCTCTTCAGGCACTGCACGTACATGCTAACAGGCATACGGGCAATATTCCCTAATAAAACTAAATAAATTTTGAAAAATGTTTGATACTCTTCTGGTTTTAGCATATAACTTCAAAATATCCTCGATGCAAAATATACCCAGAGATGAAAATGTACAGCCCACTACTAATCTGTGACAGATCTCACATGTACGAATTCAGGTGGCCATGCTGTGTTGTAGCTTTGTGCCGTACACACACTGTTCTTCAGGCCTGTCATCAAGTCATCATCTCTTGTGGCACCGAGCTGTCAAACGCTGACAGGCATTGGAAGCAGTTCCTTGAAGGGCATGTTTATAAGAAAGGCTTTGATACCAGGCGGAGCAGTCCTGGCTCTGCCACACCCTTGTTGACAAGCCTATGGCCTGACTCTAGAATGTCCCTCCATAACCTGTGTGTCAAGGACCTGGTCTAGCTGTCAGTGCTGCTGACACATGACTGGACCCTGTGGATGCCAGGCAAAATCCACTGCTGAATGCCAAGCTATGACTGCACAGGAATGGACTAGCTGAAATTGGTTTCTCTAGAAGGCAGCGGGTCACTGGGCACACCCCTGAAGGAAGTATCTAGCCTTGGTCGCTCTCTCCCTGCTTCTCCACAGAGGTAGGCAGCCTCTGCCTGAAACCTGAGACAAAGCAGGCTTTCCACTCTGAGCTGTTTCCCTCAGGTACCCTGTCAGCAATGAGAAGCTAGCAGCTTCTTGGCAGGGTGCTAATGTCCTGGAAGCCCGAGACAACCCGTGGGATGGCTCCTAAGGTTATGCAGATCTGCTGGACACCGGGAGCAGCAGCTGTGCCCAGTACGTGCTCACCAGTGACCAGCGGCCGGCTGCCGTGTCCGACCTGCCTGGCAAGAGCTACGTTTTGGAGGGAACCCGTCTTAAATCTCTTTCAATGTTTGTTTTCTTGAGGTGCTGAGGATGGAACCGAGGGCCTGTGTACACAAGCAAGTATCCCTGAGTTTATCAGAGAGATTGCTCCATTGTTTCGGAAGGTCTGAGACGCTGCACTGAGAATGACGGTAGGTCGAGGGTGAGAAGGGAGCTTGCCAATGACCCGAGCGAGGGGAAACAATGACTTACGGGCTGCGAACACTTCATCTTCAACCTACTTACGAATGCTGGGTGGAGAGTTAGGTACAGCGTTGGCAAAGCAAGGCCGGCAGTGGGCCACCTCTCACTGTCTCAGACTTCTGGAGGAAGACTGCAGGCTTAGGGCCCTCAGGGGTCCCTGGCATTTCAGATTCTCTGTCCCTATCTAAGACCCAGTTTTGTCTCTACCTGATGAATTGCTCCTCCTACTGCATCACGACAATCACAGGTAGGATGACATATGTTTTCATGTGTGACAGATCCACACACAGCTGTGTCCTGAGCATCACACAGCAACACAAAGCGGCTCAGAGGTGCCCTGTGCCCGCCCGGCTTACCATGCCCAGCCGCCCTCCCTGTCCACTGTGTGTGTGTAGCATGTAGTCATACCTCGGGTTCCATGTGCCTGGGGAACAGTGAGGTGGTGAGGTATTTGTACAAAATTCTCATGTCATCTTGTTCTAGTCCACTCCTGAAACACCAGGAAAGCTGGGTTAAAGTCTGGCCTCGGTCTTCCGCCTTCTCTGCTCCACGGAAGGGCTTGTCTCTATCTCTATGCTTTATCTCTAGACAGTGCACGGGGTCATCTCCCACAGTACCCCTGCTTTCTCATGTCCTGAGCACATCTAAAACGTGACAGGGGCTGGGAGCATGCTCAGGGGTAAAGTGCTTGCCACGCTAGCATGAGGACCTGAGGTTTTGTTCCCCAGCACCCGTGTGACAAGTTTGGTGTGGCAGTGTGTGCCTACAACCCAAGAGCTCGGGAGGCGGAGATGGGCGCAACCTGGGCTCACCAGCCAGCCTGGCTCCATCAGGCAAAACCTACACACATAAACACACAGAGAAATGTTAAACATGAGAGTGCGCACTCCAGGGACCTAGAGCAGATACAGGCACTCCGTGAAGGGAAGAGGGGGTCTAAAGCTGGGCTGCCTCGTTGCAGCGCCGACCGCAGTGGGGTGCTAGCTGACAGAATTTCTACATCAAACACATGGAAAGTTACAACATTTTTCTTTTTCAGAAGTAACTGAGACGATAAAGAGGAATAGAAAGTAAAACTGAAATCAGGCTCAAGACACAACTTCCTTTTTGAGACACATGTAAGCACTGGGGATGGGGGCTGAGGCAGGAGGATCACAAGTAACATACCAGCTTGATCTACATAGCGTGACCTATCTTGAAAAATAAAAATACAAACCAGAAGAAAAAGAAACCACTCATTAGGGCCAGCAGGACAGCTCAGCATGGAAGGAAGGCACTTGCTAAGCAGGCCGGTAAGCCACCCGAGGGTGAGCCCCAGGGCCCACAGAAGCCTGGGCAGAGAGGAATCCACAGGCTGTCCTCTGACCTCCACATGTGCGCCCTGTGGCATGTGCGCCCACACAGTAATAATAAAAATCCAGAAACGTCTTTTCTCTAATGTAAGTCTCAGCAATTCACTTGTGCGCGCATACGCGCTCACTCTCTCCAAGTTGCTTTGTGTTTGTCTGTAGCCTTCCCGCCGCCTTCACATCAATGCTAAGTGGCCTTTCAGCCGTCACCCAACCGTCTATTTGAAAACAGCTCCCTCCTCCCCCTCCCCCTCATTTCATCCTCTCTACTCTTCGTCCACCATTTTTGGCCACTTTTCGTGTGTGTGTGTGTGTGTGTGTGTGTGTGTGTGTATGTATATAGGTGCACATGTGTACACATGTATGGGAGCCTGTGCACTTGATCAACACCAGGAATCACCCCTCAATTGCTCTCGTACTTTATTCACTGAGACAGTCTCTCCTCACACGAGCTAGCTTGCCCTGGAGATGCCCTGTCTCTGCCTTCCTCCACCACACCCACCTGGCAATTATGTGGGTTCTGGGGATCTGAACTCTGACCCTCATACTTGTACAGCAAAGGCTTTAGCCACTGGGACATGTCAGTCTTGGCTCTAGTTTGAAGTTTCTCAGCTTGGTAATTCTGTTTATCACCCCAGCTGTGTTCTAAATAATCCTCCTTCTAATGTGACAACGCCCACAAAGAATTTTCCTGCTGATGTCTCCGCTGTTATTTCCAGCGTGACAGACAACTCCCCCCGCCTCCTCTGTGTTTTATTCCTCTGACCTCCATCATCCACAGACCAAGCCCCAGGGCAGTACTTACCAGATGAGCTGGTCATTGTAGAGGAACGCTGTGTATTTGACTACACTTAGGCTTTCTTCCATCCGGTTAATAAAGGACTGGATTTTCAAGTAAGTCATTTTATCCAATGGGAAGAAGCTGATTCCACCAAAAATATCAAGTAGGTCACATGACTGCAAATGTAGCGTCTGCAAATACTGTGGGGAAAACAGACACCAGCTCAACAACAGCACACTTGTAACAGTGCTCACATTAGGCTGCTACGCCAAGTCGCCAAGTCACACAGTCACACAGTCACACAGCCACACAGCCACACAGTCACAAACAGCACAAGGACAAGCCCACCGAGCAGTAAGTCAAGAGTGGCGGGACTTGCGGTCAGTACCAACCCTGAAATATAAAGGCTGAAAACTGTACTTGGTGTGCTGCTGCATCTCTAAGGAATCCACACGGTACAACTATGGACACAGTGTCTCAGTCAGGGCTCCTATTCCTGCACAAACATCATGACCAAGAAGCAAGGTAGGGAGGAAAGGGTTTATTCCGCTTACACTTCCACACTGCTGTTCATCACCAAAGGAAGTCAGGACTGGAACTCAAGCAGGTCAGGAAGCAGGAGCTGATACAGAGGCCATGGGGGGATGTTTCTTACTGGCTTGCTTCCCCTGGCTTGCTCAGCCTGCTTTCTTATAGAATCTAAGACTACCAGCCCAGGGATGGCACCACCCACAAGGGGCCCCCCTTGATCACTAATTGAGAAAATGCCTTACAGCTGGATCTCATGGAGGCATTTCCCCAACTGAAGCTCCTTTCTCTGTGATAACTCCAGCTTGTGTCAAGTTGACACAAAACCAGCCAGTACAATTGACCCCTTGTCAACCTGACACACAAACACATTACTATTAAGCCTCAACCCTTACTTTCTTATTCATCCCCAAGATCTAAATAACTTTAAAAGTCCCGCAGTCTTTGCAAATCCTTTTTTTTTCTTTTTTTGAGACAGAGTTTCTTTGTGTAGCCCTGGCTGTCCTGGAACTCACTCTGTAGACCAGGCTGGCCTCAAACTCAGAAATCCGCCTGCCTCTGCCTCCCAAGTGCTAGGATTAAAGGCGTGCACCACCACTGCCCGGCTGCAAATTCTTAAAATTTCAACCCCTTAAACAAAATATCCACGGGTGGTGGTGGTGGTGGTGGCGGCGGCGGCGGCGGCGGCGGCGCAAGCCTTTAATCCTGGCACTTGGGAGGCAGAGGTAGTCGGATTTCTGAGTTTGAAGCCAGCCTGGTCTACAGAGTGAGTTCCAGGACAGCCAGGGCTACACAGAGAAACCCTGTCTCGAAAACACCAAAAAAAGAAAAAAAAAAAAAAAAAAAAACCCAATCTCTTTTAAAATCTAGTCTTTTTACAATTGAAAGTCTCTTAACTGTGGACTCCACTAAAATACTTTCTTCCTTCTAGAGGGAAAAATATCAGGGTACAGTCACAATCAAAAGCAAAATCAAACTCCATCTGTCCGATGTTTGGGATCCACTCACAATCTTCCGGACTCTGCCAAGGGCTTGGGTCACTTCTCCAGCTCTGCCCTTTGTAGCACACAGCTTGTCTTCTAGGCTCCAGCTGCCTGTACTCCACTGCTGCTGCTGTTCTTGGTGGTCATCGCATGGCACTGGCATCTCCAAAACACTGCTGTCTTCCACTGTAATTAGGCTTCACCAATAGCCTCTCATAGGCTCTCTTCATGGTGCCAAGCCTCAGCTCCTATGCATGACCCCTTCAAGTACTGGGCCATCAATTGCAACTGAGGCTGCACCTTCACCAATGTCCGTCCGCAGCCTCTCACAGTGCCGAGCCTCAGCTGCTCGTCATGACCCCTTCATGTCTTCAAAACCAGTGCCATCTGGGTGACTCTTACACAGTACCCAAGTTCTGCTGCAGCACCAAGTACAACCGTGGCTATCTCTGGAACACAGCCTCTGTGCTCTCAGAAAACACTTCCCAGAAGATGTCACCTCATTGATGCTGGTCTCTTCTTAATTACTGCTAATTTCTTAGCTCCAGCTAACCAGCATCAATAGTCCCCGTAATGCTTTAGTGGTTCTGGTATCTTGTTAATCAGAGCTGATTCTTCAGCCCCAGCTAACCAAAACCTCAGAATCTTCGCAATCAAAATAGCAATGGCCCTGATAAGAGTCTTTAATCTTCCCTCTGACATTTCACAATCCAGGCCTCCATCTTCTGCACTGTTCTCAACATTGTCTTCCAAACTCCTACACAACATCCCACAGAGCTCTTAAGACCCAATGAATCTTCTAGCCCAAAGTTCCAAAGTCCTTCCACAGTCCTCCCCAAAACATGGTCAGGTTGTCACAGGAATACCCCACTATGCTGGTGTCAATTTGTCTTAGTCAGGGTTTCTATTCCTGCACAAACATCATGACCAAGAAGCAAGTTGGGGAGGAAAGGGTTTATTCAGCTTACACCTTCCACACTGCTGTTCATCACCAAAGGAAGTCAGGAAGCGGGAGCTGATGCAGAGGCCATTGAGGGATGTTACTTACTGGCTTGCTTCCCCTGGCTTGCTCAGCTTGCTTTCTTATAGAACCCAAGACAACACAGACATACACATACAATTAAAAATATAAATAATAAATTGGGGCTGGAAAGATGGCTCAGTGGCTAAGAGCACTGGCCCAGATTCAGTTCCCAGCACCACCACCTGGAAGCTCACAACTGCTTGTAACACCAGGTCGAAGGCAGCTGGACGCCTCACACAGATATATTTGCAGGTAAAACAGCAATGCAATATATGACACATATATAATAAGATGTATATCTGAGACATATACAATATGACATATGTATGACATATATCATATAGACCATATATATCTTTAAGAATAAATTAAAAAACAAGTTTTTCTGCCTCTGCATCGTTCGGTAACATTCCCCCTGTGGTGCTGGGACCAGCCGAGGTTCTCATCCAGATCAGGTCAGTGGTCAGCCCCTGGACCTGCTGCCAGCCTCCCTGACATTCCTCTCAGGGTATTATTAAAGGGATAATAAAGCTCAGGACACTCACCCGATGGAAGAATTTCTCTAATCTTTCCTTCAGGAGCTTGACGCCGCCGTCTTCCATGGCTTTCAGGAACGTCCCGTTGAAAAGCTAACCGTGTAAAACATTGTGGAGAGTGAGTGCCGTCAATGCCCTGTGCTTCCCAGGCAACAGGCTCCCGGGTCCGCCCTTAACGAGGCCGGCAGCACCCAGGCACTTTTAAGCACAGAAAGCATTTGTGAGAAAGAAACTGTGTAAAGTTATGTATAACTCACTAGGCAACACACTAAGTCACAGGCGCCAGCATTTCCATAAGGCCGCCTAACAACCCTCCCCACCCCTCTGCTTGTCTTGTCTGTTTTGGACAACAGGACTTGGGCCGTCTGGAAGAGTAATACAGGCTCTTAACCACAGACTCATCTCTCTGGCTCCATAAGTAAATTAAGAAATAAAATAAAAATTAAGAATGGGAATCTAGCTACGGATGGAGAGCATTTGCCTAGGTTCAATCTCAGGAACCTCAGAAGATTAAAGAATTGCTTTCAGAGCCAGGCACGGGACTGCACACCACTTGGGGTACGGAGGCGCGGTGACTGTGAGTTTGAGGTCAGCCTGGGCTATGGAGAAAAACCTTGTCTCAGAAAGCAAAACAGAACAATTTTTTTTGTAAACAATCCCAAACTTATCCCCAGATGAAATGGACAGACCCTAATTTTAAAGCGAATGCCATCCCAGTCAGATCCCACGTATCTTTCACCAGTGTCTGGCCAAATTAAGTATACGTCTCACCCTCAGCAAAGAAACATCTCCTTGCTGCAGATGGAGACCATTGCGGAAAACCATGGCTGATCAAAATGCAGAAACAAAGTGATTCTGTGATACAACTGACAACCACAGCACAGTTCCTATACCCCAGGCTCGAGCCCATAGCAGAGGAGGAGGAAGAGGAGGAGGAGGAGGAGGAGGAGAAGGAGGAGGAGGAGGAGGCAGAGTCTAGGGCAGAGGAACGGGGAGTCTGCTGGGAGACTGCATCTCCCACAAATGTCAGAGAAGCTTCACCCAGAAATCTCATCATGGCTGCCCAAACTCGATCTGAACAAGGACCACACTAAGACGTGTTAACATGGAAGAGAGAAATCCCATGGGGCTCAACCCTAGATTAAAGACTGTGGGGAAACAAGGGATGTGGGGGTGGGGTACAGAACCTTCCCTACCAAGGGTTGTCCAACACAAGTGGTCAGCTCTGAACTCTTACATACAATGAACGTCATATGGCCTGAGCAGGTTATATATAGTTAGGTATATACACACACATATGCATGCACATAGACACACAAATAGACTCATACACACATACATACCTACACATGATTTTAATAAAGAGGCCATGAGAGAACAGGGGAGGGGGTATATGGGAGGGTGTGAGAGGTTGAAAGAGGAGAAAACAGTGTAATAACATCATTCCAAAAAAATTAAAGATGTTTAAAAAGAATACACTTGTAATGCACGCCTCCTTCCCAGAGTGAGGCGCAGGCTGGGCCGCAGGCTCACCTTGTACATGCTGTAGCACTGCTGCAGCACAGAGCTGTATACCTTGTCCTGCAAACAAGAACAGAGCACGTGTCTCACCGGGTCCCAAGGCACAGTGACCGACAGGACCTCACCGCGTCCCAGGGCACAGCGGCAGGACCACTCTGGGCAAAGGCACACGATTACTATAAACTTGGTCCTACTCCGCTGTACGCTGAGATCACCGATAAGCCTCTTTCAGAAGGGCTCTACCCACGAGGACCAGTGGAAGGTATTAATAAGACAGGCACTTACGGATTCTTAGAGGACTATGTGATAGTAAGCAATACACATAAATCCTTTCTTTGAGGCCCGAGAAGGTCCCTAAAAGCTACTTGGTACATCCAGGAGCACCCTAAAAGCACAGGCTAAGAAACCGCACATTACCAGCAGCTCCTCCTCTTGGTACTCCACTACTGCCTTGCCATCTTTAGTTTGCTTTTCGATGACAGGATTCCGAACAACCTATGAAATTTGATAAACAGAAATTATATAATGATATGACTGGACATCTTAAGCCTTCTTTTAATTTTAAAAATCTGGGCCTGGGGCTATCGCTCAGCGGGAGACCGCTTGCCCAGCGTGTGCTTGGGTTCTAGCTCCAGCAATAAAATACACAAGTAAGTGCCAGCCAGATGCTCACTTTTAACCCAGCAATCGGCAGGAGGACCTGAGTTCAAGGCCAGCCTGGTCTACAGGGGGAGTTCCAGGACGGCCAGGGCTACACAGAGGAACCCTGTCTCACAAACCAAAACAAACAAAAGGAAAGGTGGCTTAGCAGGCAAAGGCGCTTGTCTGCAAGGCTGATGCCCTGAGTTCAATACCTAGATCACCGTGGTGGGAGTAGAAGACACTCACTCTCAAGTCGCCTTTCACCTCCCCATGCCAAAATAAATAAATAAAATAAAAACGAATACAACATATAGATAGATAGCTAAAATAATCCGGAGGACTGGGAGATGACACAAGGCTTGAATTTGATTTCTAGCACCCGTGTAACCTGGCATTCTTAGCACTCAGGAGGCAGAGGCAGGTGGATCTACAAAGAGTTCCAGGCCAGCCAGGGCTATGCAGTGAGGTCCTGACAACAAACCAACAGATGTGGCCTATGGTAGCACAGTCCTAGCCCTGGGGACTCGGAGACATGGATTCCTGGAGCTTGATGACCAATTGGCTCTCTCTGAACTTTGTGAGAGCTCTTGCTCAGAAATACAGACTCCTGAGGAATGGCACCCAAGGTTGCCACACATGAGGCCCACAATGGTCACTTCCACCAGCTCCAGCACACACAAATACACAAAAATTATTGAACATGTTATACCACTAGACACAAAACTTCTCTCGTTTGTTTGTGGAGTGTCTTCAAGAACCCAGGAAAGCCGTCTACTATTGAACTCCATTTGTAGATACAAAGTTTCTTTCGTTCTTTCTTTCTCTTTCTTTTTGTTTGTTTTGTTTTGTTTTTTGAAACAGGGTTTCTTAGTTTTCCTCTGACTGTTCTGGAATTGGCTCTGCAGACCAGGCTGTTCTTGAACTCACAGAGATCCACTTACCTCTGTCTCCTGAGTGCTGGACTCAGAGGTGTGCGTCACCATTGCCTGGCCAGAAAGTGTCTTAAAATTTAGCCCCAATCTCAATAACCATTTTGATTTTGAAATTGCAACCAATTTCACTAAGGATAAAATCCCCAGAAGTTTACTATTACTGTGTATGGAAATACCATGACCATCCAGAAATTTTCTTCTGGTTCATTGAAGAACTGTCTATTCTTCTGCGTGTGTAAAGATTTTGCAGGTTTCGATGGGCTAAAAGTCCTAGTGAAAAGTTTTAAAAACATGGTTTAAATATGGTGTAAATTGAAAGAATTCGCCAGTCTCTACAAACAAAATAATGTAAACTATTACCTTGTAAACTGTACAATTGCTTCACATAATCCAACATTTCTAATTTTTTCATTCTTTTCTACTTCATTTGGATGGTAAAACAGAATTTTATTTTCTTCCTAACACAGGAAGAAAACAGAAACACAACATTAATGTCAGGACTTAATTCTGAAAGTGTTGAGTTTAACATCCAATTCTCATCCCATCGTAGAGGCTAAAGACAAAACCTAAAAAATGTCTTTAGAAAACCCAGAATGGTTGGGTCTTGTGGCACACGCCATTAATCCCAGCATTTTGGAGGCAGAGGTAGGAGAGTCTCTGTGTTCAAGGCCAGCCTGGTCTACAGAGGGGGTTCCAGGACAGCCAGGGCTACACAGAGAAACCCTGTCTTGAAGGAGAAAAACAAACAAACAACAACAACCAAAAAAAAAAAAAAAAAAAACCTCCAAAACCCAAAATTCATTGTGATTTTGTAAATCACAACCCATCAGTGTAAGTAAATCACATCTCATCAGTAGTACAAGATGAGTTTAATGAAAGTCTCAGATTTCTTCCCATGTGTCACCAACTCTCACAAGAAAGATACACGCATGCACATGTACAAGAATACAGGATCCACAACTGCACCAAGTTGGTTCAAGAGCACTTGGAGTGACAGCCTCTAAATGGGATTGTGATTTACTTGCAACAAAACACAGCACTAGACATTTTTTTGAGGAAGTCGCCACTCTCAACTCAGAGCAAACAAAAACTCTTATAACCTCAATTTTGGAAGAAGAAAAGAAAAGAAAAAGATAAACTTTCTGAAGCTCCTCCGAGTTTTTTGTTTCGTTTTCCCTCTTTTAAGAACTACATTCTACCAATCTGCATTCGAAGATTTCTAAGAATTGACGCCAAGGGAAAGACATTCAAGCCGGGCGGAGGGATTAACCCGACGGACCTTCGCTGACAGCACCGGCCGCGTCGTCGGGTGCCCTGCACATCCCACCCGGCGCCGACACCCGGCACGGAGCATGCTCGGTCAGCGCGGGCAGGACTACGAGGGGCCGCGTCCCGGACGCACCCTGCAGCTCCTGAGCACTGACACCGGCCGCCGGTCCCGGGACCTTCTCGGTCTGCGGCTGGCGCCGGCGCGCAGCCCCCTCCGCTTACCTCTCCCTCCCGCGGCCCGAAACGTGGGTTGTAGATGAAGAAGCTCAACAGCGCCGGCGGGAACTGCTTTTCCTGGGCCGCCCAAGTCCCCGTCCCGGCCGCGGCTGCTGCCATTCCGGCCCGGCCCCCACTTCGGGAGGCTCCCCTCCGCCGGCTCAGAGACCGCAGCCTCAGGGAACACCGCACTTCCGCCTCCCTAGCCGTCGGCCCGGAAGAGGTCGAGGCTGACCCAGAAGAAAAATCTACTGTGCCCGGTCCTTTGCTGTTATGTCCGTGTAGAACCAGATCCCTCGTATTTATTGGGCTGTGGTGTTTTTAATTTTATTAGCATTTGGCTGGGGCTGGAGAGATGGCTCTGCGGTTAAGAGCTCTGACTGCTCTTCCAGAGGTCCTGAGTTCATATTCCCAGCAACCACATGGGGGCTCACAACCATCTGTAATGGGATCTGACGCCCTCTTCTGCTATGTCTGAAGACCGCTACAGTGTACTCATAGAAATAAATAAATCTTTTTTAAAAAGTAGCATTTGGCTGGCTGTCAGGGCTAAAGGCGAAGACCATGAATTTCAAGGGAAATGTAACAATGGATGGGGGGGTTGTTTTTGTTTTCTTTTGTTTGTTTGTTTGTTTGTTTTGATAAGGTTTTGCTATGTAGACCAGGCTGGCCTCGAACTCACAGATCCTCGTACCTCTACCTCCAGAGTGCTGGCATTAAAGGCACCATGGATATGATGTTGTGAAGTATGAAAAACATTTAGGGGAACACATTTTTCTTGAAGGTAACAAATTTATATATCTGTTGCTGGTTTTTGGTTTTGTGTTGTTGATGTTGTTGTTGTTTTAAAGATTTATTTATTTATTGTATGTAAGTACAGTCTAGCTGTCTTCAGACACTCTAGAAGAGGGAGTCAGATCTCATTAGGCATGGTTGTGGTTGCTGGGATTTGAACTCAGGACCTTCAGAAGAGCAGTCAGTGCTCTTAACCACTGCGCCATATCTCCAGCCCATTGTTTTGTTTTTTGTTTGTTTCTGTTTTTGACATTTATTTATTTGTTCTACAGGGAACAGGATGTCATGGCACTTGTGTAAAGGTCAGAGAACAACTTGTCGGAATTGCTTCTCGACTTCAGCACTACATAAACTGGGTGTGGCTGGCATGCCTGTAATTCCAGCCCTGAAGGAGGATCATGTCAAGGTCAACCTCGAATATATAGCACTTTTACTTAGATCAGTTGTAGGCAACGGGCTATAAGCAAAAATGTCAAAATTTACCTTACCATGGAGCTGGGGAGATGGCCCAACCATTAAGAGCACTAGCCGCTTTCACAAAGGACCTGGGTTCAGTTCCAAGCACCCATATCAGGCAGCTCATAATGGCCAGTAACTCCGGCTTCAGGAGATCTGATGCCCTCTTTTGGCTTCCGTGGACACTTGCTTAAATGTGGCACACATAAATTCGTGAAGCACACTTATACATATAAAATAAATAAATCTTTTTTTTTAAAAGAAACCACCCTATCACCAACAAAACTGATTTTCTTGGAACAAGTGAAAATATGTAAATCTATACTCTTCTCAGTGAATAAATTAACAGGCCTAGTGGAAAATATCCTGTGGATTCCAATTTCATCTGTCTTCTAAAGTGTTCGTGAAGTAATCCTATACCCTAACAGTTACAGAGGATAGAGGATAGGTTTTTGCTTGAAATTGGATTCATAAGCACTCATCTACGCAACACTAAACTATAGTTGCCACACAGAACCATGTAGACAAGCAAATCGACAAGTATTTCCCAAGCTCGCTTCATTTTCATTTTGATACAGAACTATTTTGAAAATCTATAGGTTGACTGGGCATGATGGCGCAGGCCAATAATCTTAGCATTTGGGATGTGGAAACAGGTACATCACCAGTTATAAGGCAGTCTGAGCCGCAGAATGAGTCTGTCCCAAAAACAGTTTTGTTGTTCCTATAAGCAAACATATCAGGGTCTCACATAGCCCAGCCTGGCTTCAGAAGCCATATGTAGTCAAGAATGGCCTTGAATTCTTGATCCTATTGTTTTTTACTTCCAAATGCTGAGATTTCCGATGTACACCACCAGTTTCGGTGGTAATCCTGCACCTCAACCATTAAGCCATCCACAAAGCTGGCTTTAATGTTAATTCCATTAATCCCAAACTACCTCACCAAGCTACAAGCTAAGACCGGAGTTAGATTAAAAAAAAAAAAAGTTCAAATTAAAGCCACCGTTGCAGCCTTATTTTATAAAAAAGCAAATAAAAAATTACCAAGAGACTTAGTTTTTCAGTTATGGAAAATATATTGCAATCTGGACCTTCGTTTTAAAGTCTCAGTATTCAGCTCTGTGCTGAGAACATATTTGGCTGGTCATCTGCAGATTAGGTGGACATAGCAAAGTCCAACGTGAGAACAAAGCTCTTTGTATGCATGGTGACACCGCCTCTGGCTGACAGACTTCGTTAGAGTATTCCTGTTTTGGTCCCGGAGTTGCTACATTTAAAGTTTTCCCTCAGTCCAAAAAACTACAAGAAAATCAAACTGAGGAGAAATGTCAGAAACAAATTTGTAAATTTGTACAAGACATGCAAGTGTGTGTGTGTGTGTGTGTGTGTGTGTACATTTGTATCAGTGAGGGTGTGTTCATGTCACAGTATGTGTATGGAGGTCACAGTATGTGTATGGAGGTCAGGGGACAGCCTCCTTCCATCTCATCTGAGGAGGAGCTCCATTGTTTTCTGATGTTTACAGCAGGCTAGCAGGTCCACAGGATCTCCTGGACTCAACTGCACAGCAAACTCGTACCCAGTTAGCCACCTCCCTGTCCCTCCCTGATTGTTTAATTGTCCCTCCTTCTAAATAAAGACTGTGAGATTAAGTTCCTAAAACCAAGTTTGAAGATTATAGATGAAGAGAATTTTCGATTGTTTGTTTGTCTGGGGTTTGTCATTTGTTATAGCTTTGGGTTTTTGTTTTTGTTTTTGTTTTGTTTTGTTTGAGTCAGGATCTCAGTGTGCAGCTCTGGTGGCCTGGGACTCTCTCTGTAGACCAGGTTGGCTGCAAATTTACAGAGACTCACCTGCCTCTGCCTCCCAGCATTGGGATTAAAGCGGTTTAAATACTCAGTAATATGTTCAGTGTGTGGGCATAGTGTAGGAGAGCGCCGGAACCTGGTAAGCACCAGCACTGGTTCAAAAGGATGAGGTCATTGGGGGTGGAGAGATGATTCAGTAGGTAAAGTGTTGTACAATCGTGAGGGACTAAGTTCGGATCCCCAGCACCCAAGCAGAGCATTGAGCAAAGCATTGTGGGACATCGCTCTCAGCACTGAGGAGCCAGAGATGGACGGGCTCGCTGGTCAGCCAGCCTGCCTCGCCTCACCAGCCCCAGTTCAAGTGGGGCTCAAAGAATAAGGTGGAGAGCAATTCAGGAAGACATCCAGCACTGATCCCTGGCCTACACACTCAAGTGCACATGCACACACGCGTGTGCACAATACACACACGCATGTGCACACATACACACATGCACACACACACATACACACACACTCACACAAAACTGCTAGAAAAGTGCTCCAGGAATCCCAGGTGGCCCCAGCTCTCAGGGTCAGCCAGAGCTTTAAGTGCCCCTTGGAAAACAGCCTAATGGGAAATTCCTGGCTTGAGATTCCCCAACCCTGTAACAGGACCCTTGAGGTCAGCTTCCAACGGGACCAGCAAGTCTAGGTGTGACCGGCTCAGGTGTTGTCACCTGTGAGCCAGGAAAATGGTGGCTGAGAAGAAAGGGGTCGTGTTGGGGGTCATGCGAGGGCAAGCCAATCTGAACACTTGTTTCTCCTGGAGGGAAAAGTTAAAACAACTCCAAAACGAACCTGTTCGTGTTGAGCTGTAACAGCGCGTAATCTGGGCTTATAACCCAACTCAACTGACTTGTCTCCTCTCGCTTGTATTCAGAGTTCTCTTAGCGCCATCCAATGCCCAGCGGCAGAAAACAAATGTGTCAGAGTAATTTTTAAACTAATATTCATTTATTGGCAGGGAGGGGCTCTGTGCCACAGCGAGATTGCAGAGGCCAGAGGATAACTTTCAGGAATCGGTCTCTCTCCTTCTACCAAATATGTCCTGAAGAAATATGTCCTGAAGATAGAACTGAGGTCATCAGGCTCTGAGGAACATGTCATTACTGGCTCAGAAAGGATGTAGCCCAAGTTGGTCACAAACTCTCCGTGTAGCCGAAGCTGGCTTTGAACTTCTGATTCTAGTGCTGTGTGTGTGTGTGTGTGTGTGTGTGTGTGTGTTCCTTCCCCTCCCCCCAGACAGGGTTTCTCTGTGTGGCCCTGGCTGTCCTGGAACTCACTCTGTAGACCAGGCTGGCCTTGAATTCAGCTCAGAAACCCGCCTGCCTCTGCCTCCCAAGTGCTGGGATTAAAGGCGTGCGCCACCACTGCCCGGCTGCTCCCGTATCTTGAACTTTGGGATTTCAGATGTGTACCACTGTGTCTGGCTCATGTAGGAGTGATCTTATGCTGACTAAAATATTTCTGAAGAATATTACTTTCAGAGTTAGCTGGATTGCTGAGAATACAACCCCCAGCAGGACAATAATATTTAGTTGCAACACTTACATACTTTTAAAGCCAGATTCCAAAACAAACAAAAATAATTCCCCTGTTCCCTCATGTGTAGTTCCAGTGTGGTTTATTCAGTGGTTGAGGGCACCTGAGATCTTTGGAAAGACTTGTGTTGGTCCCATGACCTTGCTGAAGAAAAAAAAGCAACAGCAAAACCACCCATTGTAGCTGGGTATGACTGTACACATCTTTAATCCCCCTACCTTTGAGGAAGAAGACACAGGTGGGTCTTTGCTGGGTCAAGACCAGCATGGTCTCTCATAGGGAGTTCCAGGCCAGCCAGAGTTAAATTTTGAAATCCTATCCCAAAACAAAATAAAAACCCATCATGATTAGTAGGGTTAACTTGGCAGGATCTAGAGACACCGTGGAAATAAACCTCCAGGCCTGTCTGAGGAACTGGAGTGAGAAGGTCTACTGTAAATATGGCTGGTCCCATTCCCCAGACTAGAGTCCTGCACCCAAGAAAAAAGAGAAAGTGGGCTAAGCTTCCCCAGGGTGGAGGGCGTGTGAGCATCTGCCTTGCTGCAGCCACTGAGCCTGCCCACTGTGATGACTGTGCACCCTCAGACTGTGAGCCAGCTTAACCCTTTCCTTTCTTAAGGTCCTTTCACCGTACATTTTGTCACAGCAAGGAGACGAGTAACTTAAACACCCATTCATCAGCCAATGATGAGAAATGATTTTATTGGGTGATTTTAAAGGCATGGTCTGCCAGAAGAGAGCTTACAGAAGTCATCAGGATCTACCCACCACCATCAAAGATAGAAGAGCCACGCGCCGTTGCATTCCCTCAAGCACAGAGCACGTTGCAGAAGGGCTTCAGGAGGACTCGGTAAATTAGTTCGGGATAGGATGGGGAGCTTCCCAGTCCCAGGGCTTTTGAAACCTTCTGGTAGAATGCCCCTTCCTCTCTTTCTTAAGAATGCACCATTTCCTGGAATTCTAGAATAGAAGATGAGAGAACAGACTCAGAGCAGGTGGCTCGGGGTTTTGCAGGTGTGCCGTCGCCCTGAGAATTCTGAAGAGGGAAGAGAAAGATGAAGTTTCTTCCTAGAGAAACACAGTCCCATTCGGGATGTGCCCGGAAGATGCTGTGAGCATCGGTGACACAGCTCAAGTGTCTGCAACATCGTGTCCAGCTTTCTGCATCGTTTTTTTAGATAGGATCTCCCTGGGTAGCTCTAGTTGGCCTCACATTGATCCTTTTGCCGCAGTCTCCAAAGCGCTGGTATTGCAGGCTTTTGCCAGATGCCTAGCTTTATGTATATATATATATATTGAGACAGGGTCTAATGTAGACTTCTAGTCTCAAACTTTCTATACAGCCAAGGATGATCCCAGGCATGGGATTGCATGCCTGTGCAGCACTTCTTCCTCTGCATAATCTGTGTGTGTGTGCACATATATGTGGAAGTGTGTGGGATACGTTATGTGTGCATGTGTGTGGATGCTTGTGTATGTACACGCTTTGGGCGGAAGCCAAAGGCCGACTTTCTCAATTACTCTCCACCTTATGTATTGAGGCAGGGTCTCTCACTGGAACCTAGAACTCAGGATCTACGCAATCTAGCTTGTCAGCTTTCTCCAGGGAGCCCCTGTCTTTCTGGCATTACAGGTGGGCCACCCGGTCTCCCAGCACTTACCTGGGCTCTGGGAACTCGAACTTCAGTCCTTAAACTTGCGTGGCAGGTGCTTTTGACCTGCAGAGCCATCACTCCAGCTGGCCCCATGCCTAATTGTATTTAACAAATACCTTCATATCTGCAGCCCCTGGGGTTAGAGCTCAACTCAGTCATTTCTCTCCAGCAATGAAGAAATTTGGTATAATTGCTCACGGTAAACCCGTGATGTATTCTCTAGCTCATTTCAAATGAACGCAGAGTTTTCCCTTCACTGTTCTGTAGATGCTATAGTATTCGATAGAGTAGAACTTTAAACAAAATTTCCTTCTTCACTGAGCCCTAATCTTAGCCTTCCCCTCAAAGATTATATTACTAAAAGAAATATACTGAGAGTCGCACGCACGCGCGCGTGTGTGTGTGTGCGTATGTGTGTATGTATGTGTGTGTGTATGTGTGTGTATGTGTGTATGTGTGTGTATGTGTGTGTATGTGTGTATGTGTGTGTGTGTGTGTGTATGTATGTGTGTGTGTGTGATGTAGCTGTGAGCCCACAAAGGATGGAAGAGGACATCAAGAGTCCTCCTCTCACTCTCCACCTTGTTCCGTCGAGACCGGGCCTCTCGCTGAGCCTGGAGCTAGCTAGGCTGGAAGACAGCAAGCCGCAATGAGTCCCTGTCTCCACTTCCGACAGCGCTCGGGTCACAGGTTTGCACGTGGCCTGCCCAGCTGTTTATATGGGGGCTGTGGTCCAAGCTCAGGCCCTCAGGCCTGTGGTGCAAACATCTTTATCTACCCAGCCATCTCTCCAGCCCTGGCACCAATAAGCCCTGGTACACAGCGAAATTGAAAATGGAGATTTGCTTTATACTAACTGGTCCAGCTTTTATCTGTTTAGACATCTTTCAGTGGTTGTGGCTTTTTGTACATTATCATTTTAAAATTTGAGACAGGGTCTTGCTTCCAGAGCCAAGGCTAGCCTGGAATCTATGAGACGGTCAAGCGTGGTCTTAAACTCCACAGCTTTCCAAATGCCACCACACCGTAGTTGTGTTTGAATACATCAAGCTTCCTTTGTCTGCGCTATTTCATCCAGGTCACCTACAGAAGCTGCATTGACTCGGGACGTGAATTGTGATAGCATATTTCAGTAAGAATCTAAGGTTGGGCTTCTTGATGCACGCCTACAATCACAGTGCCAGAGAGGCAGCAGCAGGAGAATCAGGGGTTCAAAGTCAGCTCCTCTACATATCAAGTTCAAGGCCAGCCAGGGCTGGATAGGAGATCCTATCTTCGAAAAACAAACAAAAGAATCTCCTTCAGCATTTTTCATTCTCTCCGATTGGAGCCACAAACAGGATTCCCCAACTACCTTCTGAGTCGTTGCTTAAACAGAAATGTCAGCAGCTCAATAAAATCAAACAGTCCACAATGTTTGAATCTGGTCCCCTGCACATAGATGACACCGTGGATAGTGTTCGTTTATTTGTCCTTTATTGTCACTATTTGTTAGTGGTGGTGGTGGTGGTGGTGGTGGTGTGTGTGTGTGTGTGTATGCGCCCATGCATGTGTGTGCACATGTGCATGTAGAGGCTAGAGGTTAACATCATTATCTCCCTCAATTGTTCTCACCCTTCTTTTTTTTTGAGACAGGGTCTCTTGGAGACCTAGGCTCACTGACTTGGCTAGGTTGGGTGGTGACAAGCCCCTGGGATCCACCTGTCTTCCTGATCCCCCCTCCTCCAGGTGCTGTTCTCACAAGTGCATGCCACCAAACCCAGCTTTTAACACAGCCAATGGAGCTCTGAACTCAGGTCCTAACCCTTGTGTGGCAAGCACTTGACTGAGCCATCTCCCCGGCCATGTCCTCTGTTTAGCACCACGTAAGGTGGCCAGTAAGCTGTCTTTGTTCTAATCCTGGCAGACATCTCTTGTATTATTTTCAAACTGGACCAAAGCACCTCGTAAAATAGTTTGGAAGGCCAAGTGGTCAGCTAATCCCTTCATCTGGGGGTGGGTGGGTATTCTTCCAAAGTTTATAGGTAGTGACCAGTTCATAGTTACAGTGTATCATGTAACACAAAAGTGTGTGTGTGTGTGTGTGTGGCCGGGTGGTGGTGGCACACGCCTGAAATCCCAGCATTTGGGAGGCAGAGTCAGGCAGATTTCTGAGTTCAAGGCCAGCCTGGTCTACAGAGTGAGTTCCAGGACAGCCAGGGCTACACAGAGAAACCCTGTCTTGCAAAAAAACAAAAACAAAAAAAAGTGTGCATGTGTGTCTGTCTGTGTGTGTGCGTGTTTGTGTGTGTGTCTCTGTCTGTGTGTGTGCATGTTTGTGTGTGTGTCTCTGTGTGTGTGTGTCTCGGTGTGTGTGTGTGTTTGTGTGTGTGTGTCTGTCTGTGTGTGCGCGCGTGTTTATGTGTGTGTGTTTGTGTGTGTCTGTGTGTGTGTTTGTGTGTGTCTCTGTGTGTGTGTGTCTCTGTGTGTGTGTGTATGTGTGTGTGTGTGTCTCTGTGTGTGTGTGTGTGTGTGTATCTGTGTGTGTGTGTGTATCTGTGTGTGTGTGTGTGTGTGTGTGTGTGTGTGTGTGTGTTGAGACAGAGTCTCACTCTGTAACCCCGGCTGGCCTTGATCTCCTTGTGCTGCCCAGGCTGGCCTCAAACTCACTGCAGTTCTCCTATCTCAGCCTCTGAGGTACTGGGGTTACAGGTGTGAGCTATTGTCTTCCAGAATTGTGTGTACACGTGTGTGGAGGTCAGAAGCCAGTTTTGGGGAGTTTGTCTCTCCTCCTACCGTGTAGGCCGCAGGAAGAAGAACACAGGTCACCAGACTTGGTAGCCGTTACTTACTGAGCCATCTCATCAGCCCTATCCCAGAATTTGCGTGTGATGAGGGCTGGGCGGTGCTGGGGACCAATTTCAGACATGCTCAGCACATGCTGGACCCATGAGCTACCACATGTCTACGCACAGCTGGCATGCTTGCCCATTCACACTCTGCGGATGAAAAGACTGAATTCATCAGAATTCAGAACCCCCCACCCACACACACACACCTTTGGGTATCACCCATGTCTTAGACAACATGCAGGAGCAGACCTACCGTCGGCCCCGATCTTCCCATCTCCGTCATTGTCCGCTGCATCCATCAAGGTCTTGGTCTCTGACTCAGTCAGTTCTCTAGCATCACTCTGGAACTTCTGGAGGAAATACCTACAGCACCACAAAAAGCTGGTGGCAAGCTCCTGAAAGCCCCTGCACTCTGTCCCTGCCCCCCTCCCTCCCTCTGTCACTCTCCCCTCCCCCTTCCTTCTTCCTCCCCCCCCCCTTTCAGTCCATATATCTGACAACCACAAACATCAGCCAAGGTCTAGGGAGGAGAACACTCCTTTGCCATAGAAACCGATGCTAGATGTCTATCGCGTTTCGTTGTTCCGTTTACTGTAGGAAATCCCTTGAACAAATCTCCTTTTGTTCCTGGTCTTCAGTGCCACAGTCAGTGCCCCAGGTGGGTAGAAGGGTGGACAATTTATATTCTTTAATGAAGTTCAGATAGACATCCAATGCCAGGGCTGCCCCATGGAGAAAGCATGGAGCAGACAGGGGCGCCACACCCCATCCCCGCCCACCCATGTGGACAGGCTTAGTACACAGCTTACTTGAGTTCATCTCCATCCAGGTATCCACTCTGGTCATTGTCTATGTACCGGAAGATATCCCTCACTTGGCTGGCGGACATCTTGGAGAGGCCGGATGTCTGGAAGAACTTTTGTGGTTCAAAGGTGTCTGGGTCTAAAGAACAGAGACTAGATTAGCCCGAGGCTCGGTGGGTCACATTCTGTGTCTGTGCTCAAGTAACAAAAACACAAGCTATTGAAATACTTTCCTAATGTCCCTCAAGCTACATGGACACTTGACTCTCCCGAGACTCAGAGGGCGAGTCTAGGTGGTCTGTGACGTCACCTTGTTCCATCTGGTTCAGGTTTCCCTTTCCTTTCGATTTTGCCCCCCTCTCCTCAGTGTTTTCCCCAACCATTCTCACTCAACAAGCTGCACGCCAAGTTCACAATGTCACGTGATTGGTGGGAAACAGTGGATTCAAACAGGCTTAAGAGAATAAGTACATTGACTTACTTTTGCTTGTTTGTGGCTAGCCTGGAACCCACTAGATAGCTCAGGTTAACCCTGCTACTCAGCTACAACCCCGTCCAGACTTTTTCTATTGAGATTTTTTTTCCCAAGTACTGGGAGTTGAACTTGGGGCCTTGTGCAAGCAAGGCAAGTGCTGTACCACTGAGCTACATTCCCAGCCCGCAGTGACTCCTCCCCCTACCCCTTTTAGTAAATTCCTTTCATCTTATGTAAATATAACCACATACGTAGGTCTCCTAATTCCTATCAGAGAAGTTCCACTGGCAGATTCTGCAAATCTTCTAGCAAAGTTCACATCTTAATCTTTGCTGCCTTGCTGGGGGTGGGAACCAGGAGCCTTCCTGGTGTCACCCATCACCTTTACTGTGTGTTTGTTTGCCTGCTTTTCAGACAAGGATCCATGCAGCCCCGGCGGGCGTGAAGCTAGGAATGATCTCAAACTCCTGATCCTCCTGCCTCCATCTCCCTAGTGCGAGGAGTACGGGTGTATATCACCTGTCTACACAATGATGGGGCTGGAACCCAGGTCTTCATATGTGCTGGGCAGACACCTTGTCATCCACTGAGCTCCAGCTATACCCCTTGTTTGTATCCTGAGACAGGATCTCACTCCGGAGTCCGGGTTCTCTGGAACTTGCTGTCCTTCTGTCCCAGGGCCACCATGACCTGCTCCCCCAGACCCCGGTCACCTTGGCATTCCTGCAGAGCTGCCGCAATGTCATCAGCACTCAGAATGTCCGTGATACTCATTTTTCCACCTGGTCGAACAGAAGAGACAAGCTGTGAGCAACGGTGACAGAGAAATGGGAAGAACACACCCTCTCAGCCACTCGCTAACGTGGTGGATCTCTAGGATTTTAAGATGTGGCGATAAACACCTGTTAAGTGATGAGACAGAGTAGCACACCAAACCCAGATACAGAAGAGACTCCAGCCACCTCTTGACAACATGATTGCTCCTGAATTCACTCCAAACTTGAAGTTAAAAAAAAAAGATCAAGCTAGTCACGGTGTGCAATCCTGGTACTCAGAAAGGAGGAGGAAGAACAAGAAGAGGAGAAGGAAGACTTTGAAGCAGAAGCAGCAGCAGCAGCAGAAGGAGGAGGAGGAGGAGAAGG
Organism: Apodemus sylvaticus; assembly: GCF_947179515.1. Classification (NCBI taxonomy): domain Eukaryota; kingdom Metazoa; phylum Chordata; class Mammalia; order Rodentia; family Muridae; genus Apodemus; species Apodemus sylvaticus. The sequence goes on along the minus strand of NC_067493.1, from coordinate 22,712,374 downwards.
AGGATTCTCAAGAGTCCAAGAGCATCCTTGACTATATAGTGAACTTCAGACCGGCCTGAGCTACATGGCCCAGCCTTTTAAAATTCTAAAAGCAAATAAAAGTTTTTTTCCCCCCTTAAAGTCCAATCTTCTCGTAAAACCTTTACTTACCTAATCAAGCATTACAGGCAACTATGGGTCACTTAAATATTAGCCAAGCAACAAATACAACAGCACTAGCATGTATCAGCCAGAGAATTGCAATACCGCAGACCCCTTGTGGAAGATTAGCCCGTGCAGCAGAGGTGAAAATCCTCCCCAGTGCCAAATCTAATACACTATGTGTAGAGAAGATCTCGGGGTCCGGTAGGCCCACCAGCTACTCACCAATTTAGATTTAAAATCAAGCGGAGGCAAGGAGTTGTAGGAACAAACAGAAAAACAATGCAGATGGGCTTTCACCACCTTATATAGGACTGAAACTGTGATCGTTCAACCTCTTAGATTTCATGTTCGGGGATCAAGTGTGTGTAGCTCAGGTGTCTTTACCTTTGTAATGAAACCTTGCACACTCCCTGTTTCTCTTTTCTATTTATAGAAGGGTGGGTAGGGACAGCATGTAGAGAGAGAGAGAAAAAAAAAAAACCTCAACAAAGCTTAACTAAAGTTTCAGTTCTGTGAACAAACCTGCTGGTGACATGTGGAGCCTGCTGGGGGTGGGGGGAGGGGAGGCGGCTGGGATGAGGAAAGAACATGGGGGTGCTCTATGAACCTAAGGCTCCCCAGATGTTAGTGGTTGATGGTTTGTTTGTTTGTTTGTTTGTTTTTCAAGACAGTGTTTCTCTATGTAGTCCTAGCTGTCCTGGATCTCACTTTGTAGACCAGGCTGGCCTCGAACTCAGAAATCTGCCTGCCTCTGCCTCCCAAGTGCTGGGATTATAGGCGTGTGCCACCACACCCTGCAGTGGTTGCTGTTTTCAGATGTGCAAGGTTAACATCCCTCTACGGTGGAAAACCTCCAAAGTCAGTGTCACCAAGGTCTTTGGTGACATAATTTTTCTCCCAACATCTTGACTTGGGCATTGCCCTGCTGAATCTGAAACCACTTGGGAACACCAAATGTGTCCGTGTCAAGTTGTGTTGTTATGACACTCACCAAATCCCTAAGAATGGTCATGAATTTTTGACCTCCACTGGAATTCTAAGGGTGCAGAACCAACCTCAGTTAATGTCGTGCTGGGGATGGACCCTGAGGCTTCCTGTATGTGAGGCAAACACTCCTCTGTCTGAGTCGCACCCTCCAGGCCCACCATTTTCCTTTTTTGAAGTGATATTTTTCCGTGTTGCTCCAGGCAGGCTGGCTTTGAGCTAGCCATCTCACACCCTACATTCTCAGCCTCCTAAGTCAGTGGAGTAACTCTGACTTTTTGTGGGGGAGGGGCATGGTCTTTAAATTCAGGGTTTCTGGGCTGGAGAGATGGCTCAGCAGTTAAGAGCGCTGACTGCTCTTCCAGAGGTCTTGAGTTCACTTCCCAGCAGCCACACGGTGACTCACAACCATCTGTAATGGGATCTGATGCTTCTGATGTGTCTGAAGACAGCTACAGTGTTCTCATATACATTAAATAAATAAATATTTTTTTAAAAAAAGATAGGGTTACTCTGTGTAGCCCTGGCTATCCTGGAGCCCACTCTGTAGACAAGGCTGGCCTTGAACTCACAGAGATCCACCTGCCTCTGCCTCCTGAACGCTGGGATTAAAGGCATGTGCCACCACGGCTGGGCTCTGCTCTGCTTTCTTAACCTCTTGGTATGTATGTGTGAACGAATAGATATGTATGTTTACATGTTTGTGTGGGCACCCACATGTGTGTGTAGACAGAGGTCAATGTCTAGTTTCTTTCTCAGTTTCTTCCACTTCATTTTTTGAGTGTCTCTCACTAAGCCCAAACTGGTTGGTGATGGCTTCCAGGGATCCTTGTGGCTCTGCCTCCCTGGGGCTGGGGTTAGAAGTTTGCTGCCACACTTCAGCCTTTTAATGCCTGCTCGTTTTCTCAAGCTTGTGTTGCTTGAGTCGCCCACAGAGCCATCTCCTGGGTCCTCCTCCTCCTCGCTTCTTTGGAGTGTGCCTGCAAGACTAACGTGTGTATGCATTGTGCAACAGAACCCTTTTTCAATCTGAAAATAATTATTCTGGATAACATTCCGGTAGTTTCTCCTGCCTCATCCTTCTCGGGAGCTAGAATTACAGGCCTGCACACCAAACCCATCTCAATATTTCCTCCTTCTTAAATGCTCAGTTCAAGTTTGTTTGAATTTTTAAATATATCTGTTGTACTGGCTGGTTTTGTGTCAACTTGACACAAGCTGGAGTTATCACAGAGAAAGGAGCTTCAGGTGAGGAAATGCCTCCATGAGATCCAGCTGTGGGGCATTTTCTCAATTAGTTATCAAGGGGGAGGGCCCCTTGTGGGTGGGGCCATCCCTGGGCTGGTAGTCTTGGGTTCTATAAGAGAGAAAGCTGAGCAAGCCAGGGGAAGCAAGCCAGTAAGAAACATCCCTCCATGGCCTCTGCATCAGCTCCTGCTTCCTGACCTGCTTGAGTTCCAGTCCTGACTTCCTTTAGTGATGAACAGCAATGTGGAAGTGTAAGCTGAATAAACCCTTTCCTCCCCAACTTGCTTCCTGGTCGTGATGTTTTGTGCAGGAATAGGAACCCTGACTAAGACATCTGTTTATTTTTATTGTATGTTTATGGATGTTTTGCCTGCCTGTATATCTGTGCACCAGAAGCGAGCATTGAATTCCCTGGAACTGAGGACATAGACAGTTGAGAGCCCCTATGTGGGTTCTGGGAACTGATCCGGGTCCTCTGTAAAAGTAGCCAGTGCTCTTAACCACTGAGCCATCTTTCCAGGCCCCTTTTTGTGATTTTGCCTATAATCCTAGCACACAGGCAGGTAACCACCAAAACCTGTTAAAGGTTTTGTTAAAGGTGTGTCCCAGGCTAGCCTCTTCAGCATTTGGCTACCATTGTGTGCCGCCCACGGCCAGCAGTTTTTCTGAGAGAAAATGAGGATAATGGATTGTGGTGGGCACCTGTGATCCCACTGTGTCGAAGGCAGAGATAGACGGTACAGCCTGGTGTACATATCAGAGATGGGCATCCTGGGCTCACTAACCAACCCGTCTATCCTACCCTGTGAGTCCAAGGCCAGTGAGGGGTTCTGTATCACAGACACCTGAGGCGGACCATTGGCTCCACATACAACACATATACCCAAAAGAGAGAGAAAGAGAGAGAGAGAGAGAGAGAGAGGTGGCTGGTTTTCAGAGTATATTATTTGACCTTCCCTGGTGTCACTGGTGTCACGTGCCCATGTGTTAGAATTAGAGGCAAAATCCTAAAAAGGGGGCCTGGAGAGAAGGCCCAGCGGCTGAGAGCACTGTCTGCTTTTGCAGAGGCAGTCAGACATTGGTTCAGGGAGCAGTGTGGTCCCAAGGGAATGTGCATTGCTGACCACAGCCACAACTGTGTCACGGACCAATGCCTCAGCCCCATGGGAGTGGCGAAGCCCCCCACAGGTGAGGCTCAGAGCAATGACAAAGTCCCACCACAGGCCCGAGTGCAAATTCAGACTGTGTGCACACCCTGTGCAGCAGAGCTCTCTCCCCCGATGTTATGGCCTGAAGCCTGCTCCCTAAGAGAGTGTTCCACCTGCCAGCTTCTTCATCTGTATGCAATACCCCTGCCTCCACGGTATCTGTATGTAATACCCCTGCCTCCACGGTATCTGTATGTAATATCCCTGCCTCCACGGTATCTGTATGTAATACCCCTGCCTCCACGGTATCTGTATGTAATACCCCTGCCTCCACGGTATCTGTATGCAATACCCCTGCCTCCACGGTATCTGTATGTAATACCCCTGCCTCCACGGTATCTGTATGTAATATCCCTGCCTCCACGGTATCTGTATGTAATACCCCTGCCTCCACGGTATCTGTATGCAATACCCCTGCCTCCACGGTATCTGTATGCAATACCCCTGCCTCCACGGTATCTGTATGTAATACCCCTGCCTCCACGGTATCTGTATGCAATACCCCTGCCTCCACGGTATCTGTATGTAATACCCCTGCCTCCACGGTATCTGTATGCAATACCCCTGCCTCCACGATATCTGTATGCAATACCCCTGCCTCCACGATATCTGTATGCAATACCCCTGCCTCCACGGTATCTGTATGCGATACCCCTGCCTCCACGGTATCTGTATGCAATACCCCTGCCTCCACGGTATCTGTATGTAATACCCCTGCCTCCACGGTATCTGTATGTAATACCCCTGCCTCCACGGTATCTGTATGTAATACCCCTGCCTCCACGGTATCTGTATGTAATATCCCTGCCTCCACGGTATCTGTATGTAATATCCCTGCCTCCACGGTATCTGTATGTAATATCCCTGCCTCCACGATATCTGTATGTAATACCCCTGCCTCCACGGTATCTGTATGTAATACCCCTGCCTCCACGGTATCTGTATGTAATATCCCTGCCTCCACGGTATCTGTATGTAATACCCCTGCCTCCATGGAATCTGTATGTAATATCCCTGCCTCCATGGAATCTGTATGTAATATCCCTGCATCCATGTTATCTGTATGTAATCTCTGTGGCTCCATGTTTATCTGTATGTAATAACTCCTGCCTCTGTGGTATCTGTATGTAATATCCCTGCCTCCATGGAATCTGTATGTAATAGCCCTGCATCCATGTTATTTGTATGTAATCTCTGTGGCTCCATGTTTATCTGTATGTAATAGCCCTGCCTCTGTGGTATCTGTATGTAATAGCCCTGCCTCCCCATTCAACTGTTCACAATAAACACAGTAACTACAGGGTGCTGAGGCTTCTCCATGCAAGAGCTCAGATCATCTGGTCCCAGCTTTTCCGTGTCTGTGCGTCTCTCCTTTCTTCATTCCCTAGTTGTTTCTGGTCAGGGATCCAAGACCCAACGTGTGCACACACACACACACACACACACACACACAAGTTGATTCATCCTGACAAAGTTGGGTGATCTCTGTTAAATGCACTCATCCTTCATGTCTTTAAAAGCCACCACACACGTGACAATGTCTGCTTTCTCCTTGTCTAATATAGTCAAGGTCTCTTTTATCCTCTGTGTGTAAGTTTGTTTTGCTTTTGTTTGTTTGGTTGGTTTGGTTTGGGGGTTTGTTTGTTTGCTTACTTTTGGTGCACGCGTGTGCGTGTGCGTGTGCGTGTGCGTGTGCGTGTGCGTGTGCGTGTGCGTGTGCGTGTGTGTGTGTGTGTGTGTGTGTGTTTTGGTTTTTCAAGACAGGGTTTCTCTGTATAGCCCTGGCTATCCTGGAACTCACTCTGTAGATCATCAGGCTGACCTTGACCTCAGAGATCCACCTACAACTGTCTCCCAAGTGTTGGGATTAAAGGTGTGCGCCACCACTGTGGGCATTTAATAATAAAATTTCAACTCTAAGGAGCAAAAACAACTCAGCAAAAACATTTTTTTTTTACTGCTTCTTGGCTTTCTGGTTAGCAGTAACAAAGATAACTCCCAGTGCTTAATAATTTAGCCTTTTGGGTGAAGTTCTCCTTAGAATAGGTCAAAAGCATGAATAATTCACAGGTTCCTGAACCGTGCTGCCCAGCTGTGCAAACACTGGCCCAAAAACACCTTATGTGCTTACAAAGAGGTTCGAGGTGTCTGGATCAAGTGACTGGGTCACAGTGAAACTAAATCTGGTCCGCGGGAGCCCAGGTCATGGTTGAAAGTATCAAACAACAACACAGCCTGTTACATTTTACAGGTCTCTTCAGGCTCAACTACGCAATCCAAATTCCTTCAAATTTGGGGAAATCAGACCTGAAGCTCTGTGTCCTTTCTCCCACATGCACAGCAGGTCACCAGGTCCCTCCTGTCCTATCTCTTGATGCTCTAGCACTTTATACTTGGTGAGATGAGGTCTATTTTAAAATTTTCCTTATTTTATATGACTGCCTTGGGTATGTGCATGTGTGTAAGCATGCATACCCATGTGCATGCATCTGCAGGCATGCGTGCTTGCGAGTCTGTGTGTCTTGAGCATGCTGGGTGGCCACAGAGATCAGAAGAGGACATCAGACACCCCTGCAAGTGAGTTATGGATGGTTGTGAGCCACCATGTGTGCCCTGGGAACTGAGCAAGAATCACTGCTGCAGAGCCATTGCTCTACACTGGCGATGGTTTATCTTGATTGTTAAGTTGGTTGGCCTGATAAAGGGTCTCTTCCCAGGCCTCTAGAGGGTGTGCCTGTGAAGGAGTTCCCTAAAACAAGGATCCTAGAGAACTGTAAGAGCCTTGACCTAGCAGATTTAATCCAAGGACGGATTCTAATTTTTTCCGTGTCAGGGAACAAGCCCAGAGCCTCGCACAGTCAAGCATGCACCAACCCGCCCGTTCCAGGTCTTCGGTTCCGATTCTCAATAAACTATTGGGAGGGAGCGGGACTGTAGCTCCGGTAGGGGAAGTAAGTCCTGGGCTAGGTCACTGAGAGGTGAAGTCGAATTAAAAAAAAAAAAAAAAAAAAAAAAAAAGAGCCAGGTGGTGGTAGCGCACGCCTTTAATCCCAGCACTCTGGAAGGCAGAGGCAGGCAGATTTCTGAGTTCGAGGCCAGCCTGGTCTACAGATGTGAGTTCCAGGACAGCCAGGGCTATACAGAGAAACCCTGTCTCAAAAAACCAAAAAAAAAAAAAAAAAAAAAAAAAAACAAAACAAAAAGCTTTCTTCTTTTCAAGTTGTATATGGTCAGGTATTCTATGATAGCAACGAGAAAGTTAAAATAAAGATTTCATTTTGTCAAGGGAGCAAATTGTTCTTTTTCTCCCTTCAGTTTCCTTTCTTTTCTTTTTCTTAGTCTTCCTTCCTTCCTTCCTTTTTTTTTTTTTTTTTTTTTAAGACGAGGTGTCATTAAAGACTACAACACCCAGTAGAATCGGTCGTTTCTGTTCTGTCTGAAGACAGCCCCTCCATGTCTACTCTGGGTCCTTTCTTGCTCATGCAAGAATGTTCTCCCCGTTTCTCTCCCCTCCTTTCCCTGTTTCCGAACATGTCTGCGCCGTACTAGGCCGTGCTGCAGATGGAACGGCAGTAAAGGAGAAGATGCTTAGCGTTGTCAGTCTTCAGAGAGACGCAAACTGAAACCGCAACGGACTCACAATACACAAAGGACGGACGACGTGACGGCAGAAAAGATGTGCCAGTGTCACAGGGCGAGCGTGAAAAGACAAAGACTTTTTTCTGAGTAGACAAGAGATGTTACCTAAGTGACAGATTGTCATTCTTTAACAACCTCCACCACTAACTCCTCATAATCTTGTTCTTCCTCCTCCTCTTGGTTTTTGTGCATTTACCTAGAGTCTTCCTATGCTAGGCAGGGGCTCTCCCACTGAGCCACACCCCCAGCCCCACCCTGGGGGATTCTAGGCAGGGGCTCTACCACTGAGCCACGCCCCAGCCCCTCCCTGGGGGATTCTAGGCAGGGGCTCTACCACTGAGCCACGCCCCCAGCCCTTCCCTGGGGGATTCTAGGCAGGGGCTCTGCCAGTGAGCCACACCCCCAGCCCCTCCCTGGGGGATTCTAGGCAGGGGCTCTACCACTGAGCCACGCCCCAGCTTTTTCACTTTGACTTTGCTGCAGTTGCCTTGAGCTCCTGAATTCTACCTCAGCTCCCTGAGCACTGCAACTACAGGCCTGCACTACCCAGGCCCAGTTTAACACTTCTTACTTCTCGAAATGAAATTTTCTGGAGAGACCAAGCTGACAGAAACCTTAAAGACACGGCTATCACGTGATCCAGCTGCACCCCTTCCAGCATCTTCCTTAAGGACTGAGATTCCCCTCGCTGCGTTCCTCCATCCTGTTAAAGATCCTGTGGATGATAGCGCCCCACTTGTTATCAGGGATGGCATTTGTGTGCTTCTTGCTAAGAATTCCTCAAGCAGTTTCAACTAAAACCTTCTTCTCCCTGGAGCTTTTCTCTGATTCACCGACTGGGGGCGGGGCGGGGGACGGGGGCGTGTCTCTATTCAATGTATGGATTTTTGACTAAGGGCAAAAAGAACCCGGAGAAGCTGCTTTCTTCCTCAGATGAGTCGGGGACGCTATCAGGAAACCAAACGCTGTAGACGACTGACTTTTTCATGAACAAGAAACTCGAGCATCCTCGTCTCCGTTTCCAGATGGGCCGGAGGCCGGATTTGACGGAGACTCAACCTGAGGTAATTAAGGAGAAATTGTCACTAATGTCGTAAGACAGGCTGCGTCTGTGGTTCCCAGGTACCCTTCTATTATGGGTTCTTCTCTTGACACCGGTGCCCAGGGGTCTCCTGGTATTGGGCAGATATTGCTTCCCGCTCCCAAGAATCAGACCCCAGAGGAAACCTTCCGTAACGGCACTTTTGAAACAATGAGGGTTGACATCGAGAATTCCAAAGAAGGGCGAGCAAGACGGCTGAATGGCAAAGGCGCTCACCGCTGGCCTGAGTTCAGTCCTGAGGTAGAAGGAACGAACCCGAACCGCCTGGAGGTGTAATCCCAGCACTCGGGAGACAGAGGCAGGTGGATTTCTGAGTTCGAGGCCAGCCTGGTCTACAGAGTGAGTTCCAGGACAGCCAGGGCAACACAGAGAAACCCTGTCTTGAAAAATAAGAAACTAAATAATCAAAAAGGAGGAAGAACCAACTCTCAGGAATTAAATAAATAAGTCTTTTTAAAAAAAAATAGCTGTTCCAGGCCGGGCGGTGGTGGCACACACCTGTAATCCCAGCATTCTGGGAGGCAGAGGCAGGCGGATTTCTGAGTTTGAGGCCAGCCTGGTCTACAGAGTGAGTTCCAGGACAGCCAGGGCAACACAGAGAAACCCTGTCTCGAAAAAACCAAATACAAAAAAAAAAAAAAATAGCTGTTCCAATAAACTCCTTACCAAAACAACAGTTCACCTCAGTGTCCCTCTTGAGCCTAAACTTGAGGCCTTTCAGAAACTCCCCATAACCATACTAAAGCTAAGCACGTGGCTGTGGTAGTTCACTCTGGTAAGGAGGAAGTGGCAATGTTGGGAGTTCAAGGTCATCCTTGGCTACATAGAGAGTTTCAGGCTAGCCTAGGACACGTGAGACCTTGTCTCAAAACAGTTACAGCGAGACAAAAACCGCAATGACGTGAGTTTCCTGCTGGGAAAGCCATGGTGTAGCAGCCCAGGCTCCTAATCTACGTATGGGAGGCCATGTTGGGACTGAAATGTGACGGATTCCCAGAGCTTTCCAAGCTCCCCTGAATTAGGCTCTCCTGAGGAGCCCAGCTCTGTCTGCCGCCGCCCCCTCTCTCCTGCCGTGTGTGGGTGTTGAGTACATGCATGCACACGTAACTGCACAGACATCGGGAGGCCAGAGCACCGCACCGCGTGTCTTCCTCCGCTGCTCACCGCCGTAGTGCTTGGAAATGTGGTCTCTCATTGAATTGGAAGCTCACGGTTTCAGGCAGACACCCCGGGCACCGAGCAGTGGATCAAGAGTCACTGTGTCCGCCTCCCAACGCTGGGAGTGCAGGAATACTCAGGCGTGCCCATTGATGTGGGTGCTGGGGATTCGAACTCACGGCCTCACGCTCTCAGGTTTGCATCCCAAGCATCTTTACCCAGGGGGCCATATCCCCAGTCCCACCTTTGGATTTAAAATTGTTTTAATTGAAAATATTTATTTTAGGATGTGTGTGTGTGTGTGTGTGTGTGCATGTGGAAGTCAGAAGACAATTCGTGAGAGTTGGTTCTTCCTCCTTTTCGATTATTTGGTTTCTTATTTTTCAAGACACGGTTTCTCTGTGTAGCCCTGGCTGTCCTGGAACTCACTCTGTAGACCAGGCTGGCCTTGAACTCAGAAATCCACCTGCCTCTGCCTCCCAAGTGCTGGGATTAAAGACATGCGCCACCACTGTCCGGCTCCAGATGGCACTTCTTATAAAGAAATCACTGTCTTCAGATGCACCAGAAGAGGGCATCAGATCCCATTACAGATGGTTGTGAGCCACCATGTGGTTGCTGGGATTTGAACTCAGGACCTTCAGAAGATCAGTCAGTGCTCTTAACCGCTGAGCCATCTCTCCAGCTTTGGAACAGCTATTAATGCCACCTGGACACAGAGACAGACAGCGGAAAGGAGGGGGCTCTGAGAAGTCAGGCCTCATCACCATCTGTGAGGAAACAGTATGGTGAGTCTCTGCGGAGATTTCGAGACTCTTCTTCTAGGTCTCAATGAAGCGGAGAGGTTTTGCAGCAGGTCCCTGCACCCGGCTATCTCTGATTTCCAAGCAGCAGGAGAGGAAATCAGAGTAAGCAATGTGTGATTCCAAAGATAGGAAGAACTAAGCAGGGGGAGCACCTTTGGGGCGCACCCATTTAGGGGGCTGAGAGGGGGGCGTTGCCACCGCAGGTCACCATCTGACGAGTCTGTCATAGTTTCTCAATAGGGCGCCTGTCTGCCCTCGATCCCAGAACGCAGCCGCGGTGAGGAAGGAGGGCTGGATGGAGGCACAGTTCCCGCCCGCATTAACCGCAGTCAGTTGGGATCCCAAGTCAGAGCGGCTTCCCGCACGCTTGGCTCTGCCCACCCCATCCCTGAGAGGAACAGGCTCTGCCTGGGCAGCCCCCTCCTCATCCACCACGCAAACCCATCCCCTTTCCACAACGCCATGGCTGCTTTCGCTTTCTGATCCAGGTCAGTAAGTGTTTGCTGCAGAAGGGTGTGTTCGACTTTTCTGTGCTAAATAGCCAAGAGAAACCAGCAGGAAAGTTGCTGGGCTGCAGCTCCCTTTGTAGAGAGCTTGCCCGACATGTATGAAGCCCTGGGTTCCAACCCAGAATCGCTTAAGTCCACCAGATGGAGGCAGAACAGAAATTCAAGGTCAGCCTTGGCTACATAGGACATTTGATGCTGGCCTGGGCTATGTGAGACCCTAGATGATGATGATGATGATGATGGTGGTGGTGATGACGACGATGGTGATGTAAACTTTTCTTTTGAAATTTGTGTGTGTGCAGAATAATAACTCTCTAAGGAATCCTGACCACTCCAGACTCCCTCCTCCTTTGAGGGATAATTCTCACAGCTGCCTAGAGCGGTCCCCAGAGTCGGAAAAGGACAAAGATCACAGAGCACTCTGGCAGAGCACCACGGCAGAGGGTGTACAATGTATGTGTGTACAGTACGACATTCCCTTCACAGAATCAAAATGTGAAACGAAGCACTTCTCAAAACAAACGTCACCAAGAGCAACCACGTTAAAGATTGTCCCGCAACGAGCAAAGGTGGGAAGACTGGGTTATGCTCTGGTATCTGCCGCGCTCTAGTTGAGGTCGGAGTTATTCGTTCTTTCTAAAACCTGGGCCTTCAGATCATGTGCCTCATAAAAGGAATTGCACTGAAGGGGTGCAACTCTATGTGTGTGTGTGTGTGTGTGTGTTGCACATCATAGTTGTTTTTTTTTTAAGCAGTGACAGGGATGGAACTCACAGCCTTCCTCTTGCTAGGCAGGTGCCCTACCCCTCACTCCACCTAGGCTGATCATCTTCAGAAATCAGGATGGAGGTGGGGACGGAACGGACCCTGGGACCAGCCTAGCCAAGAAAGCCCCAGGTCCAGGGAGAGACCCCGCCTCAAAGCCAATAGGTGGCGGGTGATAAGACATCTTTACCTTTACTCGCGGTGTGCGTGCGTACTTTTTCACACACAACAAATAAATAACAAAGGGGGGGCTAGCAGGCGAAGCTGGCAGGATGGCGCACTGGGTAAGAACACCTGCTGCTTTTGCAGAGGACCCGGGTTTGATTCCCAGCGCCCACAATAACGTCTCCCAACCGTCTGTAATTCCAGTTCCCGGAAAGGAGGATGGTGGGGAGAACCATGGAAGTGAAATGGCGTGCTTGTTCTTATTTTCGTTTTGTTTTTCTGAGGTAGCGTTTTGCCCTGTAGGTGTGATGGTTTGAAAATGCTTGGACCGGGGAGCAGCCCTGTTGGGAGGCGTGGCCTTGTTGGAGTGGGTGTGGCTTTATTAGAGGAAGTGTGTTACTGTCGGGTGGGCTTGGACACTCGATGCTCAGGCTCTGCCCGATGAAGAAGAGGGTCTCTCCTTCCGGCTGCCTTCAGATCAAGATGAAGAACTCTCAGCTTCTTCAGTAGCACCGCGTCTGCCTGGACGCTGCCATGGTGATGATGGACTGAATCTCCGAACCTGTAAGCCAGCCCGAGTTGCCTTGGTCATGGTGTCTGTCTCTCTACAGCAACGAAACCCTAACTAAGACAGCAGGCATGGCTGGCCCAGAACTTTCTATGTAAAACAGACTTGCCTCGAACTCAGAGAAACTGCCTTCCTGGTCCACTTTCAACTTTCTTTCTTTCTTTCTTTCTTTCTTTCTTTCTTTCTTTCTTTCTTTCTTTCTTTCTTTCAAGAAATCAAACAAGAAGTCAGATTTTATGGTTCAAACCTGCAATCTCAGCACTTAAGAGGCCAAGACAGGATGATTTCTTGAGATTAGAAGTTTGAATACGAGCTGGAGAGATGGCTCAGCAATTAAGAGCACCGACTGCTCTTCCGAAGGTCCTGAGTTCAAATCCCTGCATCCACATGGTGGCTCACAACCATCTGTAATGGGATCTGATGCCCTCTTCTGGGGTGTCCGAAAAGAGCAATAGTATACTCATATACATAAATAAAATAAATAAATAAATCTTTTAAAAATAAATCTTTAAAAAGAGAGACGTTTGAATACAGCTTCCTCAAAAAAGAAAGAAAGAAAGAAAGAAAGAAAGAAAGAAAGAAAGAAAGAAAGAAAGAAAGAAAGAAAGAAAGAAAGAAAGAAAGAAAGAAAGAAAGAAAGAAAGAAAGAAAGAAAGAAAAAGAAAGAAAGAAGAAAAAAAAAAGGCAAGCCCCAGTATCAGGAAAACACCATTGATTTTGCCATTAAATCGCCACAGAGGAAGGAGCTACGCTCTCCATGTCCACCAGAGGGCGATATTGTCACAGCTCTGAATCCTGTCTAATGGGCCTCACCCCTTACCTCAGCGGTATTGTTTTGCCCTTTTTCTTCAAGAAGCTCCAGCCTCTCAGTACTGTTTTAAACTCAGTGACCCCATCCCTTATCTATGACCACTTTTACCCAGGAACCGGAAGCTCCTATCCAGGACGAAACATCTTGTAAAACTATTTGTGCCTGTCCCTCCAAGAGTTAAATCCCTTTTGCCCGTGTTTTGGCCCATTGGGTTGACATACTTATGTGACCTAAATGATTTCCTGCTGTATCTAACTACCATGCCCTATTTCCCTCTGGAGAGCTCTCCTGAGGGCCAAGTGGGATCATATGGGCAAAGTATCTTTCCCCCAAGCTGGGGCTGGAGCGATCACGGTTTAGAGCACTGGCTGTTCTTGCACAGGACGGAGTTTGAGTCCCAGC